>NW_010358172.1:956494-965330 GCF_000414095.1 Morus notabilis | reverse complement strand
TTGTTGTGCAGACCATGAAATGTGGAGATGCGATGGAGACCACAAGGTGGTGGTATCTCCATCTAACGTAATGGAGGTGCGATGGAGGATCCAATCGATGGAATGGTTATCGTTCAAAGGGGAGCCATGGGTACTTCATTCGAAGGAAAATTGTTAAGGTTGCGAATAAAGTCTCACATTGGCAATAAATGAGAGCTATAATGGGTTTATAAGGGAGTGGCTAACTCCACTCATTAAGTTAACTTTTTGAATTGGAACGCCAATCTTTATGGGGAAGCCCATGGTCCTAACAATATATAATATATTTTGATTCTAATAGTCTAGGATCAAAATACTAAAATGAAAAAAGAAAAAAAAATTTAGGTAAAAAACCAAAAAAATTAAAAGGACTTGAATAAAATAAGGGGCCAAGGGGATCTCATTACAACAAAAATGTCGTCGTTTTGCTCAAAATGGCAGTAAAGTGTAAGGTTTTGACACTTCTATTATATATATATATATATATATTTATTTATTTATTTATTTATTTATTTATTTATTTTAAATGTAGTTCCCTACTGTAATACAGTTGTCACTTTTCAAGAATATAGGTCCCGTTCACTTCGTTTATTCGAGTTGAGATGTGACTTTATGTAAGAGCTTTTTACTGTAGTAAAAAAGTTAGATGTGATTATTTGTGAGAGCTTTTTACTGTAAAAAAACTTAAATTCTAAACTCGAATTAACGAAGTGAACGGAACTGTTTTTTTTGTTATAATTTTTTTGAAAGAATTATGCAAGCTACTGGTGCTTATACAACCTGCATATAAACAGACAAAAGGAAAGGAGATATCGAAGCTGCAAGGAATATTGAAATAGTAGTTTACTTGTTCATGCGTGTGGTCAGTCTCTGTCGTTTAGTTACAAAACACATACAAAAGACATTATTGCTTGGTATTTATGAAAGATGCGATACAAAATAGTACATAATATGACCATTTTCGTTGATGCACAAGGTCGTCAGAAGAAGTCCGTACTCGAGCGTTTTTTTCTCTCTTGTATTTCCATAAATGGGACACCAAATCTTAAGACGTGGGATATGGCGAGCCCCACTTGATGTCGTAGACAGAAATACCAAACTTTGTCACGTGGTTCGTATGCAACACTGTCTGCCATTGTAAACTTTTTTTTTTTTAATACGTTTAGGAGGAAACCATTACACTCCAAAAGGTTAGAGAAAAGATGGTGATCAGGTCCACATCCAGATTGACAAAAAACAACTTGTGTGGTCAACCATAAATACCAACCAACTAAATTTGTGTAAACCACTCTTTATCTGATTCTCATTCACTCAGATTGGACATGTTGAAAGTAATGGCAAGCATTCTGCTACGTGTGCCCGATTGGTTTCCTTGTCGCAACAATGATTTTTTACGGTTCTTGTTCTGTATCGTCTGCTTTTTTTTGGTTAATATTTGAGGTTGTGTTTTAAGCAACTAAATAAACGGTGAACAAGCTACTTTCTTTCCTTTTTTTTTTTCGGTTTAACAAGGCAAGTGAAGGGATCTGTCAGAATTAGACTAAGGGCCTGTTTAGTTCGCTAATTCGAGTTTATATGTGACTTTATGTGAGAGTTTTTTGTTGTAGTAAAAAAGATAGATGTAACTGTTTTTTAGAACTTTTTACTGTAATAAAATTCGAATTCTAAACTCGAATCGGTAAAATGAACGGGGCATAAATGTGTGGAAATCTACTACTTGTCATGTAAAATCTTTGGCGTCATTAGTGTTGAACTATTTGATTATTTGGGTTGGAATAAAATATCATGAAGACTTTTCTAGACGATATTCTGACTTATTCATTTCTTTATTTCAAACCTTGTGAACAGAGAGTTTTCACTGAATTTTGATACGCATCCTTAATTTTTTTTTTCCCCTGATCAGGTGTAAGCATGACGGAGTTGGATGGTTCAGTTATTTACCATGTACACCGTCAGCGTTTATGTTTTATGCCTCAGCTCTATTTCTGTGCATACATTTGCTGTACATTTGTATTATTTCTTGAGGTAATATATATATATATATATATATATATATATATATATATATTTGATGCTCTAGAATAAAATAGAATGATAATAATATTATTAAATCTTATTGGCATATGTACAACTTTGCCCCCTATATATATTTTTCTTTTTTATTCAATAATAATAGTGGATGGAGTGAAACAAAACATTAGACCACTGTCTCAAATATATATATATATATATATATATATATATTTGATGCTCTAGAATAAAATAGAATGATAATAATATTATTAAATCTTATTGGCATATGTACAACTTTGCCCCCTATATATATTTTTCTTTTTTATTCAATAATAATAGTGGATGGAGTGAAACAAAACATTAGACCACTGTCTCAAAGAGTACTTTGCCAATGTGGAAATTGATGGTCCCAGAATCACAGTAGGCAGCATAATAGAAAGTCTTGGCCACCATGAGAAATATCTGCTTGATATTTGTGTCGATCTCATCTGAGGAATTTTGGAGCACCAATTGTACAAGCTCTTGCATGTCTGATTCTATTTCTGGGTTGGTTGTGCTTTTTTTGTTGCAGCTTCCATTTTGGTGTACCTGGGGATGGTCAAAAACAACAAGATTGTTGCTTTTCTTACAAACAAAATGTCAAAAACTTTGGAAAGAAAAAACAAAATAAATTGTGGGATTTGTGAGTTGACCAAAGATTTCTTGTTATATCAGAACACTCACAACAGTAATATATATATATATATATATATGTGTGTGTGTGTGTGTGTGTTGCGTTTATTCCTTCTATATTACTAACCTTGTGCTTCTGTTTTTGGTGGTGACGAATTCTGCTGCAAACTCTGTTGGTGATGTTAAAGAGTCTCGTGTACTGAGGATTTGACAGTATGCCATCAAGAGGAGTACGGGCTGCGATAAGATTTATTGTTTGGAT
The DNA here is from genome assembly GCF_000414095.1 of Morus notabilis. Classification (NCBI taxonomy): domain Eukaryota; kingdom Viridiplantae; phylum Streptophyta; class Magnoliopsida; order Rosales; family Moraceae; genus Morus; species Morus notabilis. The sequence goes on along the minus strand of NW_010358172.1, from coordinate 962,365 downwards.
TAATAATTCTGCTTCTCCATGGTGGAGTCCATCTCCTCTCTCTTGCCACTTCAGCAGCCACTTTTCCCACTGTGGAATTTGCTCATAATTAGCACCAACATTTACTTCTTTTGATTAAAAACAAAAGAAATGATAAAAGTATTACTATAATTAGGAAATTCCTACAGTAAGAATTCTCTCTCTTTTACTATCAGTAGGAAACTTACGTTTTTACCGGTATATACGTGTCCATATTATTATTTACAATATTAGAACTGCTCTCATTTGCAGATCATACTGTTAAAAATTTATAAATAGTGAAAAAAAGACAGTTCTTACCGTAAAGATTCTCATATTATTATTGAAGAATTTTGTACTGTCATAACTAATATAATTTGAATTAATCTAAGAAATTATCCTTTGATACGCAACTTTACTTTAAAAATTCCCATTATTATTAGTGATAGAAAATGAAAATGTAATGAAATAGAGTGATCAGAAAGCACATTATTTGAGTTTTATTTGAAGGGTGGCATCTAGGCTTTCAAAATTAAAAAAGTAGCTTCTTTTCGTTTTGTAAAAAGACACAAAGTGTCATTATCAACAATAATTCAATTACATATTGTCATGCATATCGTTGGTGTGATATTATATTGGACATGAAAGATAAGCGATTGATTGAAACATAATAGGAATAATTACTAATAAATTTGATAGGAATCTTTATACAAAATAAACTCACAGCTTGACGTAGATGGTGGCTAATGTCCCGACCATGCACTATCATTGTGTCCAAAGAGAGGTGGCTCAGGGTGGCAAGCAAGCTCCTAAGTAATCCATGACCTGTTTTGGTTATATTCGATCGCCTGCAAGTAATACATTTTTATATTAATTTAATTTGTCTCTTTAGGGGATTAAACCAACACACATCATTAATTAATAATGTTTTGGAAGCACTTAAAAGCTCATGGAAAACTTAAATTATATATAGAAAGGGGGCCAACAATAATATTTAATATTCTTCAATACTGTGTGCGGGACACAAATAGCCAAATGTAAGAACCAAAAGAAAAAACGACACCACCTTATGAAAAAGAAGTTGATGTGTACGGCATTGGAAAAAGCTTCGAACGTTAATTGTTGCATACAATAAAAAGAAGCTGACGATGCGTACGGCGTGATCAAAAGAGACATTTTGTTGTGGAATCTTTCTCTTCCGTAAAAGAGAAAAACACAAGATTTTTTTTTTTTTTTTTTTTTTTTTTTAAAAGCAAAGGTTGGCTACTACTAAAAATCATGTTCCTCGGAAGAAAATCAAGTTAGCATTTAATCATGAAGTTAATTAACTTCAACAAGTGAAAAACGTAGGTAAAAAGCTTAATTATATAAAAATAAAATGATCATAACTAGCTAATTAGTGATATATATATATACCTCGCAGTAATCAAATAATCAGGGACATTCACATTAGAATTTCTTTTGAATGCATAGACAAAGGCACTCCGAAGCTCATAAGAAGTTTTCTCCTCGTGAAAATATGATGTGATGGTCTGCATCAGTGCCGCGGTTTTAGCCCATGCAAGCCTCTCATCGGCTCTCTCTGGTTCGAAAATATTGGCCGTCGCAAGAAAATAAGCCACGAGAAGGCTTCTTCTGCTTAACCCATATTCTCCGAGTCTACAATCTGTGTACCACCTACATTATCATGCAAGTACACGTACGATTTTAATTTTATGGTTTTTAAACATGGCTTAGCGCGACTGATTCCACCGTAAGGTCTTAGAGTTCAAATTAATCTATTCATGTATATCTATTAATTTCTTATCGATATATCATAATCTTATGATGCATACAGTATGTGTTTTGTACGTACTTTTGCATGTTGTGCCACTCAATCGAATGCACTGCTTGGCAAATGTTATAGTCTAGCTTTGCCAGCTCGAGATATTCATTGTTGTTGACGTAGGACATCCTGAGGCAATAAACGGAAAATAAAATATCTTCAAATTAGAACCTCAACAGGGGCACATCATTTTGAGGGGATAATGATAAGAAAGAATATGAGACTTTTCGAAAAAGGTACATACATTAATATTTAATAAAAAGAAAAAAAAAAGTTTGATGAAAAGAAAAGAAAAGAAAAGAAACCTGTATAGAGTCTTGCCAATCCAAACATCATTTCGGCCACCATACTGTTCAATATAGAATCTGGTCTCCACTCGAGGTAGGCTCGCATGCCATGGAACATCCAGCGAGTAACTCACCTGTGTACTCATTATTTATACACAACATTCTATGGCTAAGAATAAAAATTATAATTCAAGGATGAAAAAAGCACAATCATGCATTTTTACATGATCTTTCATGATCATGACCACGCCACTGCCATCATAATTGCTATCGATAAATTTTGATCCTCCAGCTTTTCAAGAAATAAAGAACTAAATGTGCCTTGTATAACTATTACCTGTAACTCTCTAGCCTGTTCTCTCAAATAAAAATAATAACAAAAAGGCTGGCTAGATTGTGATGTAGATAACTTTTCTTATCGTATTATTGGCGTCGTGTTTATATATATATATATATATATATATAGAAAATTATTGATGTGGTGGTACTTATAACAAACTATACTAATAAGTCTCATCCATGCAGAGTACTAAATTCACTTTTAAAATGTCCTCTTGGTATTTTCTGGTGCAAATTTCTGTCGTGTACTTCGTACCAAATTTGACCGACCCTCAGTTCAGCACGTATTTCATTTTTTCCACAGCATATCATAATTTCTAGAGAGAAAATACTCATCTGTGTCATAATAAAATATAACGATCCTGTTTAGAATTGATTCTGTTTTTATTTTTTATATTTTTCGAGAAAGAAAAAATAAAAACGTTTTTAAAACGGTGTTTGACGCAATAAAGATAAAAAATGAAAATGAAAATAATTTTTTAGTTTAGTGTAAAATGAGAGATAAATGAAAAATGACTTTTAGTCTTTTTCATTTTTTGTTTTCGTTTTCTCCTCTCTTGAGGAGAGAGAGAGACATTAATAGGTTTTTTTATATTTAAAATAATCTCTTGATAAAACTACCAAACGTATTTTTAAAAATGAATTCTAATTAAGATTGAAAACGTTTTCATTTTCATTTTTATACAAAAAATAAAATCATGTTAAAATAAATTTCAAACGCGCTCAACATCTTGTCGATGCTTATTATGAATATAAGTACTTTTTCTTTTAGAACTTATAATCTTATAATTTCTCTCTCAACATATAGCGAGCCAAAACAATTTTGGCATATTATGATATGGAACTCCGTAGATAAGTAGCTGTGAAAATGTCTGAAAGCATATTCTCTTTATTCTTTTTTTTTTGAGAGGGAAAACAACAATATGCTCTCTCACATCAAATGTAACCAATAATTTGTATTATGTCTTTTGATAGATGGTCAGCCAAAGTCATATTTTCCGATAGAAATTGTTGGTCAACGGAAATGTATTTTTTTCAGTGTCTCCCAATAATATTGGACCATCTCAATTGAAATAGTTTAGTTAATATAATAATTTAATTGGTAAGTCATGATACATAATTAACTGAATAAAAACAAGGAGATATGCGGGAGTCCATTAATCCTATTAAAATAGTACTTAATTAAAAGTGACATTGGTGTTTGTTTGTAAGAGAATCTTTGAGAGACCCACCAGAGAGTAGACTAGCTAGGGTCCCTCAAATATTGCCCCCAAACAAACAGCAGTACCTTCTCCTTCATTCGGGAGAAAAAAAATAACAGAACTTCTTTGACCGATCAGAAAAAATCTGTAAGGAAATTCGATTTAACCTATAAAGTGCAGCTAATTATTAATTCTTTTTTTTTTTGTCTTGTTAAGAGGTGCTGACTGTACTCCGACTCTTTCACTGACTGTACTCTGATTCTTTCATAATGTCTCATTTAATTCGTTGATTCAAATTTTTAATTTAAATTTAGATGTGAGTTTATATAAGAGTTTTTTATTGTAACAAAAAAATTTAGATGTGCATGTTTTTAAGAATTTTTACTGTAACAAAATTCAAATTTTAAACACAAATTAGTAAAATGAACGGGGCTTTCTAATCTCTCTTAGACGTTCATCGTCCTTTTCCTTGTACAAATTCAGATTTTCCTTATTTACTAGGACTCGAAAAAGTAATATTTGAAGCTTTCGTTTATTTTACTGATTCGAGTTTAGAATTTAAATTTTAATACAGTAAAAAATTTTCAGAAACAGTTATATTTAACTTTTTTACTATAGTAAAAAACTCTCATATAAAGTCACATCTTAATTTAAATTAAAAACTCAAATTAACAAATTAAACGGACCATCAATTTGATTACGAAAACAAAAGAAGCAAAAACAACCAAAACATAAGACAAAAGAGAGAAACATGTACCAAATATATTAAAAAAAACATGCATATATATATATATATATGTATAGATACGTGCGTACCTCGCCGGGCAAGTCCTTGGTGATGATCCATTTATCGAGCAACTGATGAGAGGCCCGTTTTTCTCTGAGGAATCTGGAAGAGATCTCCTTGGCATCCTCAAGAATCTTCTCTCCCGGGAATAACAACTGGGAAGCTCTGTGCAGGTTATACATTCCAGTAACAGCTTGCGTTGACTGCCCCGAAATGCAGAAGAATTCGTCACCTTTCTTAAAGTTCCGAAACACATCTGTGACGCGTCGTATACGGGTCAAAAACACCCAATAACATTAAGAAATGGACAAATCATGTGAAGTTTCAAATAATATATATTAGAGTTCATCATTATTAATAGTATTAATATTATTTACCAGCAGAAACCTTGTAACCATGCAGTCTTAGTAGCCTAAATCCCATGGCCGTATCATCAATGTCTTGAACCTCTGAATTTCTTGCCCAGCAAATTCCCTTTTCTGTCCAATGTCTAACATACATAACACATATAGCATATTCGTCAGATATTTTGTGTACGTAGTAGCATTTATGTTTCATATTCTAAAATTTCATGTTTATGTATATACGTATATATATAAGAATAATATACATGTATATTGTACCTGTACACATAATCAATACACTCCTTAATCTCTGCCTCAAAGAATCTAGATATTCCTAAGCGCTGCAACCGATCCGCAACCCAAATTTGTTCGAACAAGTCAACGGGGTAGACATTCGGGACTGAGGAACAATAATTAAAGATGGTCTCATGAGGATAAATATGGCAAAATGATTATTATCATAAACGACCAATCACATTGGAAAAAGTAGTGTCACTTTTATAATTAGTTACAATGAACACATGAAAAAAAAAAAAAAAAAAATTTAAAAAAAAAAAAAAAAAAAAAAAAAAAAAGAGAGAAAAGAGAAAAAGGCGAGGCACTTTAATTAGTAGTACTAGTAAGTGACGTATACCTCCCCCATTGAACCTTTGGACCGTTTTTGTTAAATATTTCAAGCAGTTCTCGTCTTTTGTCTCCATGAGTGCGAAGGCAGTGGAGGATGGAGAGAACAAAAATGACCCATCTCGGGACTGCAATTTTAGAAGCTTTTCCCAGTTTAAACCTGGCATTCCTTCCAAGCTATGAAGTAGTGTCGTGGGCACTGTGTGCATTATGTCCCTCGGTATCCTATCCAACACACACACACAACTAATTAATTGAGGAGATGTTTGATTCATAGATTAGAATCATGTGATTAGAATTATTTTTGATTTACGTGTATTTTTTTAAGAGAAAATACTGTAGCGAACCACGAATCATGATTCGAATCAGGAGACGAATCCCCCAACCAAACAATCTCTGAGTGTTTAGTACGAAAATTCGTGTCATGATTTGAATCATAATTCATAAATCGTTATAGTATTTTTTT
>NW_010358172.1:901494-951494 GCF_000414095.1 Morus notabilis | reverse complement strand
CTTATGTAAACTATTAACCTATTAATTTTAATGCATCTCAAGTCTTGGCCTATTTCCCTCTTTCTCCCTTGAAAAAATAGAGAATTTACGGATGATGAGAATGTATGAATCTGAATTTTTATTTTTTATTCTTTATAAATATTTTTTTATTAGTATAATTATTTGACTAAAAAAGTTATAAATCAAAATAAAAAGTAAAAATTTTAACTCATATACTTTTAAAAGGTATTTTTCAAGATTAGCCTATTGAGTTATATTTTCTAATTTTCTCTATATAATATTAATAACAGAGAAAATTATTTAATTTATCTGTAGTGTTTATAAATCTGAATTTTTATTTTTTAATTTTAATTAATACTTTTTTAATTAATATATTTTTTAACTATGAAGTAAAAATTTAAACGCATACAATCTAAACGTACGTATTTGTCTCCTTTTCTTAAAATAATATAATATAATACTTAACGAGGAAGAGAAGCAGAGATTTATCAGTCTACAAATACAATGAAAGTATTGGAAGAGCATGTCGGTAAGGTCCAGGTACTGGGTAGAGTCGGACATAGGAGGAAGGGACAATTTGTCCTTTTTGGCTCTATATCCACTCAAAATTTAAAAAAAAAAAAAATGAAAAAAAAAAGTTTGTTACTTATACGCCAAAAGCCAAGGACGATGAGTGATTCCTGTGTCCACCATTTCACAGGCATCAGGGGCTATCCATAAATATTCGCTGTTTGGGTTTTGCATAATGCAGATCAAAACGATGATCTGGCCGCTACCTAGCTATAGCGGCTACTGCTACTACTAGTGGCCGATAATATAAAGTATAACATGCGTGCGTTTAAAAGAAAGATTTATATCATAATTTAAATTATAGTTCGTGATTTATTATAATATTTCTCATAAAAAATACACATAAAATAAAAATAATTTTAAATTATAATTTTGAATCCACAAACTAGACGTTAACACTTGTTTGGCACTGCATGATATAATTATAGGGTTCCCTTCCTGTTCAGCTTATTTTCTAGTCCTTAAACTTATATCTTTTGTAATCCTTTGATATTTGTTTTAGAGAAAACGAAAAAAAAAAAGTTTTTTGTTCTTTTCACTCTTTACTCTGTCTGTTTTATACACTCAAACTTAAATTATTAATTCTGTTACAGTATTTTTTTCTCAAAAAAACTTTGGGCTTATTAATTTACACTCAAGCTCAAAAAAAATTTGAACTCAACTTACAACTTTGTTTAAGTTCATGTTCTTTTGTAAAATTTGAGTTTTAACTTGAGTTTTGAGCTAAAATCTGAGTTCAAGTTCCTTTTTCAACTCAAGTTCTTAAACTCAAACTCAAATTAATGAACAATATTTTTTCTATTCTTAAAAACGTCATAATTTTTTCGTTTTAATTTCGATTGAGATGAACTTTTTTCTATACTTTCACAACGAAGAGAAGAATTAAACTCCACCCATATATCATATTAAAATTTTTCATCACTATTGAGTTTTTATTAAAATACTATCTAAATACAAATTTAAGTTTTAACCCACCTAAACACAAACTCAAATAGATTCTCAATTCAAACCATAATTCAAAATGTGCACATTCAAACACAAACTCAAATTATAGTTCAAACTCAAACCATACTCAAATACACCTTAACTCAAATCAAGATCTAAACTCAAGTTATCCTAACTCAAAAAATGTAAATGAATAATTAAATTTCAAACGTCAAAATTAAGAATTATGATTTAAATATACTTTTTAAACGGGTTCTAAATTTTCTACAACTTAGACAAAATTAGTTAAAAAATAATTTCAAATCATGTCCGTACAACAACAAAAATTAGTTAAAAAATAATTTATATTTTTTACATGATGTGATATTATATAATTGATTAGACATTATTTAAAACACTAAAATTGGACAGAAAATGTGAGTCCGTTTATATGGATTAGTATTATCATGCACGTATACATATCCAATAACCAATATTGGACCCATAGATCCCTTTCTGAAAAAAAAAAAATATTGCACTGATAGATAGCTTTCCTCTCTTTGTTTTTTTCCTTTGCTCTTATTATTTTGAGAGATGATCGATTGATAACTTTATACATTTATAAATCGAGCGCTATTTCTGTAATACTAAACCAAAACAAAATCTGTACTTTGACCTGCATGCATGGTTGAAAGAATACGTTGCACTTATTAAGTTTGACACTCCATCAAGTAACGGATTTTTTATAATATAAAAAAATAAAAAAGTAACGGTAAATTAGCATTATAATAATTGATACAGTAAGGGATTTCCCACAAGAAAAAGAAAAAGAAAAAGAAAAAAAAAAACCCCCAAGTCTTGGTATCTTTTAAAATGCCAATGCCCACCGCCTTTCTTGATTGATGTTAGTGTCGATCTTCAAAGCTTAAAACACATGAGATTTGACATTTAAGCCCCGTTCATTTCACCGATTCAAGTTTAGAATTCGAGTTTTGTTATAATAAAAAGCTCTCAGAAACAGTCACATCTAATTTTTTTACTACAGTAAAAAATTCTCACATAAAATCACATCTCAACTTGAATCAGCGAACTAAACGGGTTATAAGCTACATATTTAATCACCACACACGCACGCGAAATAAAACTAAAAAACACACACACGCACGCGAAATAAAACTAAAAAACACACACACGCACGCGAAATAAAACTAAAAAACACACGCACGCACACATAAAAATACAAGAAACATAAGCAGAAAACCATATATAGGGATATGTGTGTAAACTATCTATCATCATTGTAGATCGAGATCTATATGGATATATATTCATACAATATGAAACCAAAATAGTGGAAAGAAAAAAGAAAAAAATCTTTTGAAGAGAGAGATCCTCTATCCAGTGAGATAGATTGTTGAAGTTTTAAACGAAATTTATATTCATATCAATTAGACCCTTAACTTGAAAAAGTACTTACAAATTAATGCATTATTTATGCAGATTATTGCCCTTTATATATATATATGCGCGCGCGCGCATAGTATGTCTGACCAATAGAAGGGAAGTGTAAAAGTTTCCGGTTAGTTTCAAGTAGTATATATCTTGGAACAAAGATATGTGCCACAAATTAAAAGCAAACATAAAACAAATGGGCCAGACATAATATGGATATATATTTTGATTAACCAGTGGTGATACATTGATTAGTTAAAGATTGTACCGGTGTCTCAACGACAATTAACTAACTATTAAAAGTAGTTGAGACGTCCAAACTACAGTATCTTGTCTCGTGTGTAAATCCATTTCGGGCTTAGAAATTCCGAATTGAAAGGGACGAAACAAGACAAGGCCCTTTTTATTGCTTTGTTCCATATGTCATGCTTTTGCAACTTGTGTTTTGTCGTTTTTGTCAAAACACGTCTCTTAGTGTCAATTGGAGGGAGCTATTACATTATATATATATATATATATATATATATATAAAAGGAATGCAATGCTGAAGCGTGGATAAAATCCACTTCGAAAGAGTATTACTTGTGCGCTATTCATGTTTGGACCCATGCCAAAACTAGGCTGTGCTTACATAAATACAAACTAACTTTCAATAATGCAAGCAATTTCTTAATCTAGTAATCTCTACTCTTAATTCTACACGTTTAAGCCTCTATGTTGGCCAACGGAAGTACCATGTTCTTGCGTGGGAGACTATTGTTAAAAGAAGCCAATATCCGGAAAGTTTTACATATATGAATGAGTTTTCACTGGTTGCGTTTTTTATGGATGGTTATTATTAAATGTAAAAATTTAATTACATGATGGGACAAAAATTTAATCTCATTAATTGTTATAATTTTTTCGGTTAATTATTTAATTTATTAGAACCGTCCGATTAATATCTTACGGCTAAAACAACAAATACTACATTAGTCAATTGACACCAGTACTGATACTAATTACTAGATGGTTAGAATTTATATGGAAACATGGTCATGTGTGTGATTGCAAATTTGATCAAGCCGTAATTCCACACTCACTTCAAATTAGTTGAAGTCTTGAGTTCAAATTACTTCTATATCCCAAAAACAAAAATTTCCTAAAAAAATGCTGGGGTCTAGTGCAAAAAGACACTTCAAGTTTCCTACAAAAATTAGAACATAGTTTTGTTCTTTTTCACAACTCAAGTTCTATTACTACAGTATTTTCTCTCATAACTTTTTTGCTACAGTCTTTTTCTCTTACAAACATAACTCAAATTTTAAACTTGAGTTGTGAAACAAACACCCTTAACATGTATTTGTAATATATATTCTATATACAACTTTGATTACATATTGTTAATTAATTTATATATTTACTTTGCATTTGGAAGGATTAAGTCTTGGAATATTCAACGTCGGAAGGTAAGCACCATGAACATCTATGCTTTTTTGTTCTAAGTTCTAACTTTATGCCAGCCAGTACTACTAATGTCTATTGTTAATTATTATTAACTATTTTCCTTGTGTCAATAATATTCTAGTGCCGAAATTATAAAAAAAAAAAAAAAACTAATTAATTTAATGTACTTAGCTAAGCAGTGGTTAAGGACATCAAATAAACCAACAGAAGCATTCGATGTAGATATTAAAACTTAAAAATCAGGGGTTTTAGTTATAAGCAATAGATTCTTCATGAGTGTTTGTTTGCATAATGGAATCTAACCCTTTTCCTTTCTCTTTGATGCCGGAATCTTGGATGTATTCATTATCGAAGTTGAGATATATAGAGACGTTAAATCTTGGACGACTTTTTTTTTTTTTTTTTTTGTGCGGATATTTACCTTGGCTTTTCGAAACAAGCTAGGTGAACTCATCACGATAACCTGCGAAACATGACTTGTTACGTTAACGCCTGAGTTTCTGCAAAATAAAAGTCAAATTAGGTAGATCTACATTCATTTGCGACGATTTTGTATTTTGTACGACTTTTTGTCGTCGCTAATAGCACTGTTTCTTATAGGGAGAGGATAAGTAAGCATATGTCGAGAATACAGGGAGAAAATATTGCTGTCGGATAATAAAAGAAGTCTCCTGGTAATTTATTTCTGCCGGCATTTTATCCTTGGTTGAAAAGCGTACGTGCTTTCAACTTCATGTTGAAAAGAAAGCATAAGTTTCTGTTAAAAAAAAAAAGTAGAATTTTATGATTGGGTAGAAAAATACCTTATGTACAGATAGAGTTTTGTTTTAAACCGTTTTATTATATGTATTAAGTATTGTAGATTTTATGCATCGTTTATTGTGATATAATTTTAATCATGATATAACATTTAGAACACTACAAGAAAAATGGGTTGTTGCGACGATAAAAAGTCGTCGCAAAAACCCGAATTTCGTTGCAAATACGGTTTTTTGCGACGACGTATCGTCACAAATTTGTCGGCGCAAATAATTCGTCGCAAAAACCTTTTTTGTGACGACATAATGTCGTCACAAATGTATTTGCAACGACATTATGTATTTGCAACGACATTCTGTATTTGTGACGACAGGCGTCGCTAATACATCGTTGTAAAATTCTCGTAATATGATCATTTTTTGCGACGACATTTCAAATTGTTGTCGCAAATAATCTTATTTTTTTTCGACGACAAGTCTAAAAAAGTCGTCGCAAAAAACCGAAATTAATTTTTTTTTATAATTTTTAAAAAATGGCAATTAATTAATTTTTAATATTTTTAATTAAACATTATTATGTTACATACTGAACAGAATTTATTAAGATACATTAAAAGTGAAATATAAATTAATATTAAAAACAGTAAATATAAATAAATTTATAAAATATATTATGAATACTACATGAAGTGCATATATAATGTTCAAAAAAGTATAAAAGTCTAAATAAAGTGAAAAATAAAAAAGTACATATAACGGAACTAATCGTCTAAGTTTGCAGCATCACCAGCATCTGAATCATCATCAGGACCGTCATCATCTAAAGGAGGCAGAGGAGCGTCTAGGTCAACTGGTTCTGAACAATCAATCGTAGGTAATTGGATGTTGGGCTACAATTTAGCCATCAACTCTAACACCTTCTAACTAAATTTTGGCAACATAACGACTTATTTTTCTTATGATCCAAAAATCTAAACCTGCAGAAAAATAACTTTAAAAGATTTCGGCACACCGTAGCTGCAAGATGTGCCACCCAAAACAAGAATCACAAACATATACTAAATTTCAACAATATAAGAAAATCATAGTTCAAATATCAAAATCATAATCCCAAATTCATACAACCAAAAACTACAACAATTTTAAACTAAAAGTACAATAAATATAAAAGCTTACAAAGTTCAAACCCACTAAACGGAAGCTGAAAATAGCGGGATTACGTCGGAGGAACCGGGCAAACAGCGACGAAGGTGAAAAATCAAACGCCTACATTAAATTGAAACATCGAACATAATTTAACGTGACCGAAATTAACATTTTATTAACATCTAGAATAACATATTTAAATACACAAAAAAATTTCATTCATCAGCATTAAATCTAATTATGTTAACAAATAATGTAAATTAATAAATTAACCACTAGTTCAAAAATAATTCTAAATTAACGTCATAAACTAACATTTACACAGCCTCATATTATTAACATCTAGAGTAACATATTTAAATACACAAAAAAATTTCATTCCTCAGCATTAAATCTAATTATGTTAACAAATAATGTAAATTAATAAATTAACCACTAGTTCAAAAATAATTCTAAATTAACGTCATAAACTAACATTTACACAGCCTCATAGTAAATGTTTAGAAACTTCATTTAGACATTTTTACAAACACTTTACAAAAAACTCAACAAAACACATAAAAACAATAAAAAAGTTACCGGAATGTGTAAAACATACCGGTAAACGTCGAACGGTGAGGCGGCGACGGGCGATTCGGCGGGGCAGCGGTGGTGAGCAAGGGAAGAAAGAGGCGGCGGCGAGGGGAAAAAGAGGCAGAGAGAGACTTAGCAGGAGAGAGAGAGAAAGCGTCGGGGGAAAATGAAGAGGAAGAAGATAGGTTATATTATATCAGACTTATTTGCGACAACAATGTCGTCGCAAATAAATGTAAAATGTCGTCGTAAATAATCATTTTTTTCGCGTTTAGTTTTTGGTGAAATCTTAAAAAGATAATTTGCGACGACAAAGAGAAAATGTCGTCGCAAATAACATGAAATTATTTGCGACGACATTTGTCGTCGCAAATAACTTATTATTTACGACGACTTGTCGTCGAAAAAAGTGGATTACCTTCGCAGAAAAAATCCGCGCCATTGAAATTTGCGCTCCAAAATTATTTACGACGACATGGTTATTTTATTTAATGGGGAGTAATTGTGACGACATGTCGTCGTAAATACTGTATTATTTGCGATGACATTTGTCGTCGTAAAAAATGTCGTCGTAAATGGCTTTTTTGTTGTAGTGGAAACACACACTATCAATAGGTACTTTTGCTTTTGAAAGCACATAAAAGGGCTTAATTTTATGCTTTATTTGGTAGGGAAGAAAAATGAAAGGAAGGAAGAAGGAGAAGAGATTTTAAGAGCAAAAATGAAAAAAAAATGGTTTATTTGGTTGGAGAGGAAAGATAAAGGGAGATAAAATGGAGTGGAAACTAGTAAAAGCTCGGATGCTATTATAAATAAAGACATTTTAGGAGAAAAAAATTACTACACATAAATGGGAAGAACAATAAATGTACAATAACTCATTTTCTCTCCGCTTAGTTTATACCAAATAGGGAGAAAAAAAAATCTTTTTTTCATCATTCTCATATTCTATCATTTATATCTTTTATTATCTGCATCCCATCTTTCATATCTTCCATCTCTTGCAGTGTTAAAGTTTTGGCACGGGCGCGAACAAAAAAATAATGAAGTAAAGGAAGGGAAAAGAGGACAGAGATGAGAGAGATTGAAAAGTCCATGTACGAGACGAAGGGCCTCAATTTCAACAATCAACTATATTGATCAAGTTGATTAATTTATTAAAAAAAATCAAGTTAGATCATAGAAAATTCGTACTACATGTATGATGTAGGGAGTTTTAGATATAAGTAATCGTTTTTATATTTTTATTGTCCTTTATTCTAACTTTTTATTGTCGTTTTTATATTTTTATTTTGTTATCGTCTTGATGTGTTAGTTATAAATAGCCACATTATTTATTGTGATATGAAAGACTTGATTGTTTGAGAATTGAATATTAGAGTTGTGTTTTCTCTCTAATATGGAACTTTCCCCTCGTGGAGTTTTTTTAAGTAGATTTGTCCCATTTTTCGTTCAGACTAAACCGGTAAAATCTTTTCCTGTCTATTTTGTTGCATCAATGTGTGTTGAATAAATTTATTAAGCTTTTTGACAAGCAATAAATTTATTATGTTCTATTATGTGTTGACCAATGGAAAGCAGTTAATTCTGTCTTCCCATTAGCAACTGCAATAATATGTCGTGAGCTAATTACGCTCGATAAATTGACCAACAGATGACTCCATTTGTCAATGTCAGTAAAAGATCAAGCTTTAAGACTGTTTAGAGGAATATACAGAATTTATTAATCCCCTACGTTGGATAACTTTCCCTTGCTAATAATATTCATGTTAAACAGTGCTCTATAGTCTAATATTGACCAATAAAATCGCCAAGTACTCACCTGTTTTTCTTATTTAAACCATTTTCAGATATAATAATTTTCAAATGTGCAAGTTATTAGCAACCAAATTGAATCAAAATTCACGCTCGAACATAATTTTAGATAATATTAGCAAAATTCATTACCCACCGGCCACCCATATTCAGGCCAAAAGCCTTTTTTTTTTTTTTTTTGGCTTCACAAGCATGCCTAACCGTCATGATCTAGATAGCAACTCAAAAAAACTTGACTAAATTCCAAACATCCAATACCTAAAAATGACAAATGACTTTGACACCTCTTCAGCATGTCGAGTTATATTTATTCAGTTTTTATAACGTTTGACGTTTGATGTCATAACATGAAATAGGAGACCGTAAACAATTGAATGCTTTATGAAAACAGCTCCATATAATACTCGTACTAATACTATTGATTAGTTAAAAGCAAAACGGCCAAAACAATTGCTGATTCAACGAATTACAACAATTTTGAATATATACTGATGGTAGATGATCTGTACTTCACTTTAAGAAAGTATATATATATATATATATATATATATATGCATGCGGAGATGTCATTATATAATTCTTACGGATTTGTACGTGTATCACAATTAAGAGCACCACTCCAATTTCTCCTAAACGACAAGCGGCAGATAAGCATATCCACTTCTATACTCTTCCGCATTTCTCGATGTCGTATTCTATAGGAAATATTTAGCTATTTCCCTGCCACAATGGATTCTACTTTGGGGACAAAAGCGAAAAGATCTAAAAAAAACTGATGAAAGAAAAAGAGTTCTTGAAGCCTAAACCTTTCCTTGATATGTAGCAAGAGTATAACAGTTCCAAGCATTCGATTTTTGTATCCACTTATTTGTGACGACTCTCATGTCGCTTAAATAATACCACATGCATATATTATGTATTAATGAAAATATCACGTCATGTTAATTAAAATATTTTTAAATGACGTGTCATTATATTATTATTAAGGAACACGAAAGAGGATAAAAATAATAAACACGGGAGCCGAATCCCAACTCATGAAATAGGTTTTCTATTGATTTTTCTTTCTTTTTCGTGGAAAAAAAAATTAAGACAAATATATGTGCATGAATTTAAATTTTATCTTTTATTTTTAATTAATATCCTCTCCCCTTTAATTAAGAAATTCTATTAATCAAAAAGATATTTATCATGAATAAAGATTAAAAATTCAAACCCATATAATGGAATTTTGTACTCTGTGCACTAGAATATGAAAGTTACACATTCAATTGCAATTGTGGGCCTTCCAGAAAATCGAAGACCAACAATACAACTTGAGATCCATGAACCTACAAATGTTTACTATTCTATTTATCTACAAAACTGTCCATCATCTTATATAAAAAGATAAAATTATCCTTATATAAAAAAAAATGGCCATCAATAATGAAACACAAAAAAGTAAAATTTTGATATTGAAATGTGGAAATTACATTTAATGAATCGGATCATATTCAGTATATGAAAACTTTTCATACAAAAAATAATAAAAGCACCCCAAAAACCGATTGTAAAAACGACAATTGCCCAATTTTTATTCTAAGGATTTTGAACGCCCTAATTTCTGTCCTTACCGTCCAAAAACATCTAAAAATCCAACTTCATGCGTGAAAATTATATTTTATTTATCATAAATATATAAAAATTCCAATAATGAAAGTAATCTTCAACTACACTAAGAATGAAAATAACAAAAACATGTCAAGATTTCCTTAAAAAAGAAAAAAAGATCAGTCATTATAATAATAAACATAACACACGTGAAAATTATATTTTCTTTACCATAAGTTCTTAAAAATAATGGTAGTGAAAGTACTCTTGTGAACTATTCTAAGAATGAAAAGAACAAAAACACACGAGGATTGTTACCCGCAAAATAACAAAGTTCAATGACAATAAGTTGTAGAAAACATACCATGCTTGAAATTAATATTTTCTTTATCATAAATTCTTAAGAATTATAATAATGAAAGTATTTTTTGAACTACACTAACAATGAAAAGAACAAAAACATACTAGGATTAACAGAAAAAAAAAAAAAAAAAAAAAAAAAAAAAAAAAGGGGAAAAAAAAAAAAAAAAAAAAAAAAAAAAAAAAAAAAAAAAAGGTAGAAATCATTACAATAATGAACATTCCATGCGTGAAATTAATAATTTCTTTATCATAAATTCCTAAAGATTATAGTAATGAAAGTATTCTTGAACTACACTAACATAACGAATATGCACAAAAATATGCATTTTCATTAGGATAATGATTATATTATTATGAAACAGAACTAATAATACATAAGAAACACACACACACACACACACACACACAAAACTTAACAATAAGTGTTTTATTATTTTAACATAGTTATCATTATCAAACAGACTGAACAAAATAAATAAATGAATCTCAAACAATAAAATACGTGATATATGAAAATATAAAGAAAGCTGATTTATTATTGTAATGATACTATCATTTATTATGATAAAAGTCCATACAAAAAGTAAACACGTAAAATAGAGAGGAAAAAAAAAAAGAACAAAAAAGAAAAAATAAACCTCAAAAGCTGTATTTACGATCATTATAATGAAAACTAGAATTCATTGTAATGATCAATAAAAACGATGTAAAAAAAAAGTATGAATAATTGATATTCTAACATATATATGAATAATTGATATTCTAACATATATACACAAATCTAAAGAAAAACAATGTAAAGCTAGAATTCATCGTAATGATCAATGAAAATAATGTACATAAAGTATGATTAATTGATATTCTAACACATATACACAAGACTAAGAGAAAAGCAAAGAGAAAAACGTCACCCAAATGAAAGAAAATAAAAAAGGGGACGATTCCCGTTTGCTCACCGCATCAAAATCTCTACACGCAAGGATCTTTGTAGCAGCACAATTCAAACATTTTTGGAGAACAACCAACGCCAAAATTCAAAAAAGAAAGGAAGGAGAAACTGATATAATAGAAGACAACATCAATATTAAAACAAATTGATTACAAATATTAATTGTGGCTAAAAAGGAAAGTCAACATGAAAAATATGAACAGGAAAAATCAAACAATTAAATCAAATCACCATATAAAAAATGTGCCTAAAATAAGTTATAACGTTATACTCGGTATTATATGTCTTATCAAATACAAGTAGATATTTTTGTAATATTGTATAAGATTAATTTATGTATTCAGAATCATGAGTCATAATTATTCTCATTTTACGTGTATTTTTTGTGAGAGAAAATACTGTAGACAACTATAAATCATGATTCAGAATCAGGGACGAATATAAGAAATAAACGTTTAGATTCAAGATTTTTGTAGTGGACATTTTATGTAGGGAGAATGAGGAAAATAGGCCAAGACTAGAGATGAATTAAAATTAATAGGCCAATAGTTTACATAAGTTAATAAATATGTCAAATTACTGTTTTTGTCTATAACTTGTCTGGTTATGAACCATAACTTGACAAGTTTGTCCATAACTTATCTGGTTATGAACCATAACTTGACAAGTTATGGCCTATTAATTTCTATAACTAAAAAATGACCTATATACTTTTTTAAACTTTTCATATTGGCCTATTTTCTATTATTTTCCTTTTATGTAATTAAGAAGCCCATGAAATGTCCAGGTCCTAAAAAATAATAAATAATAAATAATAATAAAAAAAAACTTTCCATACCATCCATACTCATGGTGCATTCTGCAATTTCTCATTGGATTTACTATTTAGCATAGGTAAAACCCGAAAAAGCCCAAACGAGAAAACCAGCTCATACCCAAAAAGCCCAAAGCCCCAAAAGTCCAATCACGTGTAGACCACGTCGTATACTTCATTTCCAAAAACTGATGCGACTGGCACTTTTTCTGTTGAGCTGCAAAAATAACGCTCGTCTTTTATCGTATCTCACCGAAACTAACGCCATGGTTTCACTGCGCTTCCCGTTCTCGTTTTCTCAGCCCCCAAAACCACCCCACATTCCCTCCTCCTCCTCCACCTCCCGTCCATTCAATGCCGCCGTCGTTGCCGCGTCCGCCGCCGCCGCTGTCGCCGGAGTCGCTGTCTACTCTAAAGACTGGACCAAGCCAGGGCACCCGTTTCTCCAAGACGCACTGAATTTCTTCTTCGCCAATCGCTCGCTGCCCCTCTGGGGTTCGCTCTCTCTAAACGACTCTTCAAATTCGGTTGTCGATTCGAGGACCGGCGTTTCGTTTCCTTCGGTTCTGGCCGGTTCTCGGCAGCTTCTTGGAGTCGGGATGAGGAAGAAGAGAATTTTAGGGTTGAAGAACATCGATGTTTACGCATTTGGTAATTGCTTCTATCTTCTATCTTCTTTCGCTATCGATTATTTTTTGCATTTAAATGAGTTTGAAGAACCAAATTACTAATTTTGCTCTTCCCAGTGATGTTGAAGTGAGAATGATTTGCATTTGCGCGGTAGGAAAATTGAACAATTGCTCTAGTTATGGTTTTCGATTATTTTTCTTGTTTGCAGTAACTATCATTTTGTTTCTCTTTTACGGGATATGGTTAAGAAAATGCATGCTTTATCTACAAAAAAGTTAGCAGATAATAAGAAAAACTCTTTCTATAGAGCAGGTTGGTTTACTAATGCCTTGATTTGCCTACATTACAATAGGCTATATTATACTTGTATGTGAATTTCTTACTGAAATTGAGTAGCGTACTTACATTGTACTTGTGCAATTTTTTTTTAAACCCCTTTCTCTATGAACTTAGAATGGCTAGTTATATGCATTTTGACAGGCGTTTATGCTGATTGTAATGACATAAGGAAGTTTCTGGGTGAAAAGTATGGGAAATTATCCAGTTCTGAGATCACGGAAAACAAACAGTTCAGTGATGATCTGCTGGAAAGTGATATAAGCGTGACTGTGAGGCTTCAAATAATCTACAGCAAACTGAGCATTCGATCTGTTCGCAGTGCATTTGAGGAGTCAGTGGGAAGCAGACTGCGAAAGTTTGGGGGATCGGATAATGCAGAACTGCTTCAGAGGTAAATCTCGATCTTTATCAGCAACTGGCAATTTGCCACTTAAATTGTGAATAACATAATGTCGTGTGATGTATGTTGGGAACCATAATCTTTTTAGCTTATAGTTGCAGCTGGTGGCTACTCTTGGTTTTGGAAATGTTTGCATAGTAGTATAATGTGAGTTTATCAGAGCCTAATGACAAAGAAAATTGCAGGTTCACTTCCCAGTTCAAAGATGAATACAAAATACCACGAGGATCTGTGATAGAACTTGGAAAGGAACAAGGCCATGTACTTCGAACAACAAGTAAGCTGTTTCTTTATAATGCACTTCTCTTTCTTTAACGTTTATGGCAACGTTTATGGCAGCAATCCAGTCTCTTATTAAAAAACCGTTATGGTTACAGGACTTTTATTTTCCCTCCCCCTTGGTTGTGGTCATACAACCTGCAATTCTCTAACAGAGGATTTGACAAATAAAGAGAAAAATATGATACTGTTGACAATTATTCGCTTTTCCATGGGATCGTTTTATATGCATAACAAGTCGTTTTTGTTCAATGGAAGGAAACGACATGTCCTTTATTTCAGACGTCGTTTGCTAGGACTAAGAATCGTTCACTTGCACGTCGTTTGAATTAGTGATAATCAAGTCTACAGTTCACACGTCTTTCTTCTGTGCCAAGAAAGATTATGTCGTACAATGGTAAAACTGAAACGTAAAGCAGCATGTCGTTTTCCTGGGATGCGTTTGCCCCTCGATAAAGAATACATGTTTTAATTTTTATTTTATTCTTCAAACGACATGTATGCTTCCTTTTAGTGAGAAAGTAAATGTCTTTTTTCATTATGTTTTCTTCTGGATGAAACGACATAAATGTATGCAAATGTGGTTAGTGCTTAAATCAATAATCCACCTGTCGTTTTCTCCAGATTTTTAAAATTTCCACATTAAAATAGAAAAGCCATTGTGTCATACAAGTTTTCATTACTCCATGTATCTAACTTTCCATTTAGTCTCAACTGTTAACGTTGTTAACTATGTGCAGTTGATGGAAAGGATGTAGGAAGTATCGAAAGCAAACTCTTGTGCCGGTCAATTCTTGATCTATACATCGGTGAGGAGCCATTTGATAAACAAGCCAAGGAAGACGTCAATTTCAATGTGGCTTCTCTCCTTCAGAAGTAAAGTGGGCCAACATCCAAAGCTCTTTGAAACTCGCCACTTGTTTTTATCCCTTTCTCGTAAAGAGGATCAGATGGTAATACGTTGTCTTTATCACTTAATTGTGCACAACTCATTGAATTTTGCTGTTCTTCTTGTGTAGTTTGAACCTTAAGAAGATCAACTTAAAAATCTCATAAGAAACGTGAATATAGTTCTTTCTATTATTCAAAGTCTTGGGGGTGAAAAAGCATAAATCCATTTGAACCATTTTTTCCCCCCGTAATTGTATTCTGTTCTGATCATGTAATACAAAACTAACGGTGCGTCTTATATAAACAAAAAGGTAATGTTGTGACTTGTGAGGCAGGCGAGACAAAAATGGACATGCAAGTTATCCGCAAACAAAAAAGGGGGGCGTTGCTACAGGGAAATCTCCACCATTTACATCTCATTCACTATACTTTCAGCAACTCCTGAAAGACAAGCAGAAGATGCAAATATATAAAAGATCAGCACAAATATATACCAACCGTATTGAGTTGAAAAGAAAACAACGTACATATAATACACAATAAAGTTCGCCTGGACAGTACCTTCTCTTTCTGTTTGAAAAGAGTTTCAATCTTCTTCATATACTCATCTGTCAATTTCTACACAAGAAAACAGCATAGAAAGCATGAGTAAGTTTAGAAAAGAAAAGGAATGTATTTATAACATCTTTTAAGTTTTATAAGCTAAATACGAAATGAAAGACTAAAACGCAGAAATCAGTGAAGAATGACCAAAAGATAGATGTCGCTGGAGGTATCAGATGAGGGTCTTTATGGAAGGAATTGAAGTTACCTGCAAATCACTAGACAAGTCTTTGACATTATCTTCAGAGAGCTTTTTCTCCTGCAAAGTTGTGAGCACGATTAAAGAGGAATTTAAAGCAAAAACGAAAGAAGAAGATGGACCAAGGTAATAACCAAACAGTTGGAATGAAAAACTAAACCATGAAGGAATTTAATGATATAAACCTTCTCAAGTTTTTCATAGGCTTTTAAAGCATCTCTTCGTATATTCCGCAACGCCACCTATAGCATTTAGCAGAGGTCAATCATGGTTCCATGCAACTTCAGCAGGGAAAAAAAAAATCACCTTAACATTCTTTCAAATATTCAGATACATTTACAAGTCAATCAGTCTATCGTTGTACAAACACAACTATAAAAATTTTAGACCAAGCATACTTCTCCAACATGGGCCATGAGCGGGGGAGGGATACAAAATGGCATTGCATAATATGGTCAGTGAACTTACCTTACAGCCAAAACTACTTAAGTCCTAAAATGTTCTGTGGTAATAACTTGACAAGTCACAACAACTTAAAATAGGGGAGTTTCTGCAACCATCCAAAAAAAAGCCAATGTACCTTTCCTTCTTCAGTTTGTTTCGCCACAACTTTTGACAATTCCTGCATTGTAAGTATAGAAAATACACTAGTTGGATTCTTTAGAAGTACCTTTTAAGTGCTTTATTGATAATACATCTCATACGTAATCATACGAAGAGGTGAAAGATCTCTAAAGTAAGAGAAATTACCTTCCTTCTTTCTGATGTTAGTTGTGGGAGGGTCAATCGTATTACGTCACCATCATTGTTTGGAGTCATGCCAAGATCAGAACTGACTATTGCCTTCTCTATAACCTTTAAGCTGAATTGCATGTAAAAAATAAAAGAATGATATAGGACAGAATAACAGAAAGCACAAGGAATCTCAATACAGAATAATTTAATGACAGGACATTTTCCTTTACACCAGCAAAAACCGCGTATCTCTTTGGTGTCAAAGAGAGAGGCAGTAAAACTTCAAGCAACTTGCACCAGTTCACCAAATAACTGATCTTACCAAGAAAATGAAACAAAATATTTAGTCCCGACTCTACAGTGTCAAAAGACCGATTGCAGAATGCAGAATGCTCTGCCTTCTGCACATCCTAACTCTTTCCATACCCTTTTTAATATAAGAAATACCTGGATTTGTCATATGGCTGAACCAAGAGAGAACTTGCATCAGGAGTACTGATTTGTGCAATGCTCTTCAAGCTAACTGGACTTCCATAGTATTCCACCTAGAAAAGCAAGGTGTAATAGAGATAAGTGCCTCTCCAAACAACATTAGTAAGAAGCTCCAACAGATCACCAAATCAGAAATGGCTTTACCAGAAAATGGAAACTTGCAAGTTTCGACAATTACAGAATTACTAATTGTTATAAAGCCTAAGTTGTTAGGAGAGTGGAATCATTTGAACTCAGAATCTCAAATTCTAATACTATGTACAGTTTACTATTTCTCCAAAAGCTTAAGTTGTTGAGGATGGGCCGAGACTAGTTTTATATTCTAACAAAAGTCGACTGAACTCAACACAAATACTTCATGGTAAATTAAAAACAAAAACTTTGGTAATAGAATGAGAGGCATTGCTTTTAATATTGGATCTCTTAAGTATACTCCTGAAACACAAAACTAACATAACAGACCAGTAAACTGATCCTCACCTCTATCTTGTCGAGCATGGCCGGGTTTGCTCTCCCCGTCCTAACGGAGTTGAAGTTGGTTCGCACAGTTTCAATAGACTTTTCCATCCTCTCTTTCTGAAGACCAATCAACATTGTCAGAAACGGGTACAAATATCACCACAATCTCAAAACTAAATAGACATTGGAATCTCTCCAAGCTAAGCCACATACTAAACGAAAATCAACCATCAAATAGAAGAAACTCACAACATCTTTCTCAATCAACGATTTCTCCGCTTCAATTTCTTCAATAGTAGCAGCTCTCACGACCCCAACTCTGAAATAGAAGCAAATGTACCAACCAAACACCCAATAACTCAATCTAAATCTGAGCAATCCACATATCTTACACTTACTCAAAAAGTACAAATTATACGAAAAAAATCAGAGAAAATCAACTTGCCTCTTGTGTAAAACCTGCCTCGTGATAATGGGCTTTCCCGAAAACTTATCCGTACCATCCCGAAGCCTGACGTAGCTTGCAGCTGAGCCCCACGAGCACACATTAACCCTGCTCGGCATACATTTCGCACAAACCGGTCCTCCGCCATACGAAGCTGTAAAATTCGCAAAGTTATAAAACTACCCATCAAGCTAAAACCAAACAATTATAAATCTTCACAAGTGTTTCTGGAATTACAAGGAAGTCTCCTTGGAAATTTGTTCTTTCAATTCGAAAGAATGGTGCGAACAGAATTGTACCTCGAAACGAAAGGACAATTCGGAGAGGGTTTTGGCTGGGTTTAAGGGAGCACCGTACGGGTGTTGGAGGAGAGAAAGGAGTCGTCGCCATGAGAGAGTTGCAGAGACGAAAGTGAGAGAAAATTAGTCGTGGCCCCTTTGCCAACAACGAGGACTGGAGAAGAAAGCGGGGAAGAAAAGATTGTTTTAACTATTGTGGATAAGTTTTGGTTTTTCGGCTTGTTTGTGTTCTAGAATTATGTAATCCAGACACGGGATAAGAAATATTTTGTGCCAGCGCAAGAATATGCTGATTTGGATTTGGAATCCTCATTTGGTTGGAAATAAAATCCGAAAAATACTCAACTAAATGGACCTATTAAAAACAATTCTCGACTAATTAAAAATTTCAAAATTTTTAGTTTCAAAATATATTTTTTTTTAAGGGGTCAAAATTTCATTGAATGTCATTCTCATAAAATTTAGGAAGAAAAAGGGAAATAGGTCAAGACTTGAAATGTCACAAAACAATTCTCGACTAATTAAAAATTTCAAAATTTTTAGTTTCAAAATAAATTTTTTTTTAAGGGGTCAAAATTTCATTGAATGTCATTCTCATAAAATTTAGGGAGAAAAAGGGAAATAGGTCAAGACTTGAAATGTCAAGTAAATTATTATTAAAAAAATTTGGTTAAATTATTATTATTTAAAAAGTTAGACTATTAGAGATACGGAAAATGGTGATGAATGTTGTATGGAATTTCTTTTAAACTAATCGCAATATTATCATGAAAAAATGGCTTTATCTTCCAAACATTATCCTAATATTGAGTGAATCCAATGCTAAACAACGTAGCATAAAAAATAAAAAAAATTTAAAAAAAAAAACAGTGCTTGATTATAACCTATGGTACGCAAAGAAACCATAGTTCATTGAAATTTCAAAAACAAAAAGATAGGATTTTCCCAAGTCGAAATTTATCTCTTAATCTATTCCATGAAATATTTTATTTTATTTTATTTTTGAATTAATTTGAAATATGCTAAATACACCATTTCTTCGTAACTATTCTTTTTTTTTCCCCTCGGAAACAATATGATCATCTAATAATATTTTACTAGAGAAAAGGACGATAAAATTACGTGTTTTTCTCATTGATTACTCTCACATCGTATATGGTTCTCCTAGATTCTTGCCAGTATCGACTTCCATTTCATATCACCAATATCCCAGATTTGATTTTCTAATTGGCAACTTCAAAATCTCAATTATAACAGTTATACCTTCGGATTCTTAGTTCCGGATATTAGATATTTTATCCATTTAAAATTAAAAAGATATTCCCTAAGCACGAATAAAGTAAAAAATAACTAAAAGGAAAGTAATATTTTCCTCCCAAAAAAAATATATTTTGTTTCCAAAAGTTTATCCCTTTGACTGCAATTTATATATATATATATATATATATATATAGGTTTCTTGTTTCGGATTTTATTGATCATAAGCAACGCCTGTAGTGCATTTTCTATTTTCATCCTTCTTCTCTCTAACAATCTATCTGAAAACTCTTTTTGTTTGGTTAGTATGGCTTTTGCTAAGAGTATTTCAGTGATTTTGATGCTGCTCATGGCATCATGCGGCGTCTGTTTTGGTGTCGTTTATAGAGTTGGTGACTCTAATGGGTGGACAAACAAAGCCAACTTCAATTTCGAGAATTGGGCTTCCTCTAAGAACTTCCATGTTGGCGACGTTATTCGTATGATTTTCTTCTCTTATTTTGCATCTATTGTGATCGTTCTTTGATTCTTATATACTTAATGAAATTTATGGGTGCGATTGGTCAAAATAATTTTAGTTTTTTTGTATGAAAATGAAAATAAAAACGTTTTCAATCTCAGACATGAATCGTTTTTTAAAATACGTTTGGTAGTTTTATTAATAGATTGTTTTCAGTATAAAAAAACTCATTAATCTTTCTCTTTCCTCGATAGAGGAGAAAATGAAAATAAAAAATAAAAAATTTCTCTTATTTTATACTAAACCAAAAAATCATTTTCATTTCTGTTTTTTATCTTTAATTGTGTCAAACGTCATTTTGAAATCGTTTTCATTTTTTTCTCGAAAAAAATGAAAAACAAAAACAAAAACAATTTCAAAAACGGAATATATTTTTCTTTTCGTTCTTTTATGAATGCATAATTTATCGTTTGTTTCATTGGGTACAAATAATGATTAGAAAATAAAATAAATTTGGCTTTTGGGGTCTTTATATTGCTTTTGTATTGTCTAATATGTAAAATAATTATGTATACGTACGTGTGGAGATTTTCATGTACTAAATGTGTATTTTATGCATATTTATCGGAATTAGTTTTGCAAAGGAAAATGTATTTTAGATTGTTAGAATTATTTATATTCAATTGTTTCGCTTCTAAATTTTTCATAGAACTGAATGAAATTAAAAAGATCTTCTAGCACTTATTTGAGTACGTAAAAATTAAGTCTTTATTATTTATCTTACTGGGCAGTGTTCGAATATGAGTCCGGAAAGGATAATGTGTCGAGAGTGAACCACGAGGACTTCAGAACATGCAACGTCAAAAATCCAATCCGCGTGAGGGCGACCGGACATGACTCTATAACCATCAGAAACCCTCACTCCCACTTGTTCTTCATCTCCGGCGTCCCCGGCCACTGCGAGGCAGGGCAGAAGGTTGACATTAGAGTTGCCCCATCCGATTCTCAATCAAATGTTTCAGCGCCGTCTCCGGATTCCGCTCCGACCGCCAACTCGCTTGCCCCGGCCCCATCCCCAAGTGCTGCTGCTCCATCTCTCCTGTCTAGTATTCAGCTCTACATGGCTACCGCCGTTCTTGCATTTTTTGCTTTCTAGGGTCTTTTATGTTTTTCTCATTAAACTTTTATGTCATGTTTTTTTTTTTTAAGGTTTAAGTTATTTGGTATGAAGATTCATGTTATGGTTCAAATTATGTGATGATATTCTATGCAAAATTCTATGTTAGCTTTGTTTACCTTTAACTAATTCAAAGCTAGTGGTGTTCTGAAAACAGTTTCTCTTTTTTTTTTTTTTTTCTAGAGAGAGAGGGAGAGATAATCATCTAAACGTGTTGATATTTTTTTGATAAAAAAACATTGTTGATATTTTGGAGGCTGTAGGGTTACGATCTCAGATGTGAACATTCATCCTTCTGATATGCAATACGTACTCCCCCGTTGACCTCATGTGTCCCCCTAGGGGCCGGACTTCTCTGCATGATATTGGGCCAAAAGCCCAACCTACCGACACAAACATCGCATCTTGTTAAATATCATGGGCCCTGATGATCATGACCCAAACAGCTAGCAATCGTTTCTCTTTCTCTTTTTCGTTCTCAGTGGGGCGTATGCCGTGGGATGCGATGATTGTTGTTAAACTTAAGGATCATAGATGAGATATTATTGATTTTCTTTGCTATTTATCTTTAAAATGCACTAAAATGATAGAAAATAACATTTCTTCTTCGGATTTTGACATGAATTACATCATATGTGTTCCTTCCATTTCAGTAAGCATATCAATCCAGCAGTGCTAGTAATATTTAATACTAATTAACTGTCTGTTTTAAATTAATCATGTGATCATGACATCAATCATCTATACCTTGCGATAAGACATGAAGTTAAAACCCAATCTAATCTAATTAATTGGTGTATTGCACGTCTAAAAGATTCTAATGAACTTCAAAGTCATATCATGGCCGTCACAACCAAACTTCCAACAACTGTTTCAAGGATAAGAGCAAAAAATGGAAAAACTAATTTAAAAAAAAAAAAAAAAAACAAGAAAATGAGATGTTAACAAACTATATCTAATTATTTATCATATCTTATTTGAGATATATATTCTCTTTAAGCAGTTTTTAACGATAAGATGTGGCCCAGCAAAGCATGTAATATGATCAATCCCGAAAAAGACGTGAATAACGAGTAGTTTTATGGTGTTGGGACTCTAATTCATGGCACAATCTTTGTTTGCAAGTTTATCGTTTCACCTCACAAATTCAAAGTTCGTGAGTAATTGTATCGAGCTCGTATTTTGTTTCATTTTGCAACTCCAACGTTTAAAATATTCGCAAGTAATCATAGTCTCAACATCGGCGCAGGGAAATCTTCTTCCGGCAAAATCAAAGAACCCGTTAATTAAATATATGCATAGATTACAATTTACATGTATATCCACATCCCAAAGCTTGATAGGGTTTCAACAGTTGAACAAAAGTCAACAAAAAAGTAAAGTGAAATGTCCTATATCTGCTAGAAATTCGTTTGCTCGTCCGGGTTTTGATATGTACATATCTTACAAGACAAGACAATTATGGAGTATCTTCCTTGACAATGAAATATGATACTATATGAAACATGTAGCCCATCCCTTCCTATTATCTTTACTTCAATTTTTTGACACGGTACCCTATTGTCGTTTTTCCATCTGATCATATGGGGTTAATTCTAAATTAAACCATAGTCACTTCAATGTTTATTTCACTCCCTTTCTTTAAGCAGCTTGATAATCCATTTCCCCATTTTTGTCGTCAACTATTGAGGCCCTAATTTTCTTTCTTCACAAGTCAATTAGGATTTACTACCAAAACCCTACACACGAACACCAAGACCCGTTTAGTTCACTGATTCGAGTTTTTAATTTGAGTTGAGATGTTACTTTATGTGAGAACTTTTTACTGTAACAAAAAGTTAGATGTGACTGTTTTTTAGAGTTTTTTACTGTAGCAAAATTCAAATTCTGAACTCAAATCGGTAAAATGAACGGAGCCCAAATATAGCCACAATAACTTAAGGTTATATGTCTCATTTAATTCATAAATTTGAACATAAAAGTTTAATTTAAACATAAATTTAAATATTACGAGAAAAAATACTGTAGTAATTTGAACTTATACATGAAATAAAACATAGTATATTTTTTTCACCAAGTAGGAAGTAAAGAACACACGTGTGAGCCATATTTGTGAGAATTGTGTGGAGAACTGAGAAGGGTATGTAAGCCTGGCGTACGAAAGGTGTTTGTTTGCGCATCTCCCTCAAAACCTCTGTCTTAGACGTAAATTGACAAAGATACACAACCAAAACTCTCCTCGTTGTGCATTGTCCAATGTACGTATTCTGACTTTGGCCTCCCCATACAAGACATCGTTAAATGAACTCCATCCTCTTTCCCTTTGTCTTGGAGCACAGATCAAATCACAATTCTATGTCCACCATTTTTTTTTTTGTTAGGTCAAAAAGAGAAAAGAGATAAATATGTATTTACAATGTCGTTTCTTCTTTTTGCTTTTAGCAAAGTACCTCGACACAGTACGACTAAAAGGACTCACAACATAGACTCGTATTGGGCAAGTTCCGTGGTGTTTCACCTTTATTTCCCGTCTGCTTCCACAATTAGCATCTAATTATAATAATAATCTGATTAATTAATTAATTAATATTAAATACTAACAGAAAGCAGCAAAACAGTATACGATGAGAAAAGAAGCGCAAGCCGAGCCGGCTGAAAAGCCGAGGTTCGCGCCTCGCGTAACCCGATAACAACACGCGCAGTTGCACGTGCAAGAACAGTACAAAAAATGTAAAATAAAACCGTGATTTACATAAACAATATTTAATTAAAAAAACAAAGAAGAAAAAATTTGTTTTATAAAAAAAAAGAGAGTATTAAAAGAAGCGACAAGAGGAAGCGCACGAGTATAAAACCACACATCTAGAGCAAGCACATACTCAACTTTTCTCACTGTTGTGTTTAAACTCTCAACTACTCCGACTCAGAGCAACACACAGACACAGAAGAGTCCCTGAGAAAGAGAGAGTTTATAAAGAGAGAAAAACTGAGAAAAGTGAGTTCTTGCCACAATAGCATTCTTTCGTTTCATCCCCCATTTAATGCCTCTCAGCAATAAAGCGTGAACGCTCTTCGCTTTTAGTTTTTTCACGTTAATTTCCATCTCAGAATTACCAGCAAATTAACGAACAGTACTACTCTTCCCTCGTAGCCCACATTCGAAAAGCTCAGATTCTCTCTCTCTCGAGAGAGAAAACTTTCGTTTCGCGCTATCTTTTCTTATACCATTTTCGTTATAATATAGATATAAATATACGTATCGATACAGGTAGAGAGAAGAGGGGGGATAGAAATGGAGCTGAGTAAGGTAACCCTGGAGATCTTCACGAAACTGGAGCAGAAATGGCTCTCCCACTGCGAAACCACCAAGAAGACGCGCATTCTCAGCATCGACGGCGGTGGAACCACCGGCATTGTCGCCGGAGCGGCTCTGATCCATCTTGAGGACCAGATCCGTCTCAAAACCGGCGATCCTCACGCTCAAATCGCTGATTTCTTCGATCTTGTTGCTGGAACAGGTATCGGAGCCATCCTCGCGGCCATGATCGCCGCGGACGATGGTTCTGGCCGTCCTCTATTCAACGCAAGGGAGGCGGTGAATGCCATTGCGGAGAAGAACCCCGAGCTGTTCAAGGTCAAGCTAACTGGAGTTTTTCGCCGGCGGCGGAGATTCTCCGGCGTGAGCATGGAGAATGTGCTCAAGGAGGTGTTTAAGAGAGATCAGGACGGGAAGGTATTGACTCTGAAAGACACGGTCAAGCCTCTCATCGTCCCGTGCTTCGACTTGAAGAGCTCGGCGCCGTTCGTCTTCTCCCGCGCCGACGCGACCGAGTCGCCGAGCTTCGACTTCGAGCTGTGGAAGGTCTGCCGCGCCACGTCAGCCACGCCGAGCCTCTTCAAGCCGTTCAACCTGAGCTCCGTCGACGGAAAGACGTCGTGCTCCGCCGTCGACGGCGGACTCGTGATGAACAACCCGACGGCGGCGGCGGTGACGCACGCGCTCCACAACAAGCGCGACTTCCCGTCGGTTAACAGCGTGGATGATCTGTTAGTCCTGTCGTTAGGGAACGGCCAGCTGATCGGAAAGAAAAATGTCCACCGCCGCGACGGCGATTGCTCCACGTCGTCGATTGTTGACATTGTGCTCGATGGAGTTTCCGAGACCATTGACCAAATGTTGGGGAACGCATTCTGTTGGAACCGTACGGACTACGTCCGAATTCAGGTGTGCATTTATTGCCTTTCTTGTTCTTTGCTTCGTCCCACGCAGTCTTTGTTTGGTTGCATAGAAAACGCGAGAAAAAAAAGAGTAGAGACTGAATTTCAATTTTCTTTTTATTTTTAGTTTTTTCTGGTTTCTGACGCCGTTATGAACCGTGCAGGCGAATGGATATGGGAGTGAAGGGTTAGTGGGGCCGAGAAGGAAGGAAGAGGAAGTGGAAGTGTTGAAAGAGAGAGGGGTTGACTCGTTACCGTTTGGCGGGAAGCGGTTACTGACGGAGACTAACGGCCAGAGAATCGAGTGTTTCGTTGAACGCCTTGTGGCTTCCGGAAAGACCAGCCTGCCCCCCAGCCCCTGCAAGGAATCTGCCGTTAGCCCTCTTGCTAACGGCCGTTAGATTGTTTTTGCCTGGATCTTACCCCCTCTGGTTTATATATATTTATATTTTTTCCTCTTTTAACTCTGTAAGACTGTAATGTAAACCAACGCAGGTTCACTTTTTTTTTTTTTTTTTTTTTTTTTCAATTGTATCTCCGTTTTAAATAGCTTCTATAATAACAGCTTTTTCAGTTATTTTCTTTCTGTAATATAATATAAGGAGAAAGAGAGAAATAAGTTAAGACCTGAGATGAATTAAAATTAATAGGTCAATAGTTTACATAAGTTAATAAATAGGTTAAATTACTTCTTTCATAACTTATCTGGTTATGAACCATAACTTGATAAGTTATTCACGATTTTTGTCTATAATTTGTTTAGCTATAAACCATAACTTGACAAGTTTGTCCATAACTTATTTGGTTATAAATCGTAACTTGACAAGTTATGACCTATTAATTTCTATAACTAAAAATTGATCTATATATTTTCTTAAACTTTTCGTATCGACATATTTTCTACTATTTTTGTATAATATATTGCAAACACAATGACATGGACATGCACTTATAAAAGTGAAACAACAAATTAACGCAAGGGAAGGCCCACAATTAATCCAATATTGTTTAAGAAAGGTTGCCTTTACCAATAACGGCCTTTAACGTTTTCAATAATCTCGTCTTTAACCAAAGTCCTAGTTGTGACAATGTGATTAAACAGATATCAAATAGTTACAATTAATTTAACTGACCAGGCCGGACCTACACTATCCTCCAAATCCATAACCATTTAGGGCTCTTTACACAGATAGTAAAATTCAATGGTAAAGTTGAAATGTAGAAAATTTCCTGAAATGTTATAATAATAGAAGTTATTGATATTAATAAGATAAGAACTATATGATTATACAGTATAAAATGTGATATTATTGTGATAATGAAGACGTAAATTTTTTGTTAGATTTCAATTTAAGGTATGCAGTGTAACGCCAACTGAAAATGTCAGACGTAAAATGGGGTAAACACTGCAACACCTTTTTGCAAATCTCCTAACAGTGGATACATGCAGTAACATGGATAAGGAAAAAGGAATCAAATCCTGCAATTAGGTAAGAAAAGATATATATTGTACTCTAACGAGTACTCTTTGCAAGTGACGACCCAAATCCTTGGATAAATTTCACTTTAATTATTCTCCCACCCCGAAACAAACAAAATAAAAGTCACTTGTTAGTCCTCATTTTTGGTATTTGTACTCCTCTGAATTTTCTTCTCTAACTTTTTTTTTCTTCTTCTTTGGTCGGTAGGTTTGATGGTGAAAAGCCTGTGTAGAACATTGCCGTACCCCTCAACTATTTTTGCCAGTGGACAGTGCCACTGGTTTATATCTTTAAACCAGCACTAAAAAAAAAAAAACGACCAAAAATTTGCCCGTCATTGGCAATGAGTTTTCTTTCTTCATGTGTGAATTTTTAATTAAGCGTAAGATACTTTTATTAGTTATTAGGTAGAATATACTTCCTCACCGCCATATATATTATCTTTTAATTGAGCGACGGTGACATTAAGTAAGACAAGATTCATGTCTTGAAAGAACATTGTTAGCTTTCAAAATTGCTTAGCCAACCTGGTTGATGTGGACTCTTTGTAGAATTCAACGGTTTCCACAGTGTTGGCACTGATTGGCTTTTATGGTAACTCGGTGCGAAATGGGGTTTGGCCGACCTCATCCCAATTTGAGCTTTGGAATTTTGTTGGAAATAAAATCGCTTTTACTCTATACAACATATATAATAATAATAAGGGACATTCTCCGGTAAAATTAAGTAAAAATTTTATGTCCGTTAAATCTGTATAAAATCACGTAAAAATTAAAAAATATATAAATTTAACGGTTAAAAAAACTTATCTTACAAGTACAGCGTACTAAAAATTATCTTTAGGGGAAAATAAGGCCCCATCTATTCTTGGCAATATTGTTTAAGATTTATACATATATATCGAATTATAGGTAGTCATTTCCATCATTGTTCCTAATATTATTATTTAAGGTCTCGCTCGTTTTGCAAATTTGAGTTGAAACATGATATTTTTTGAGAGCTTTTAACTGTAACAGAAAAAGTTAAGTGTGTTATTTTTTAAGAACTTTTAACTGTAAAAATTTAGAGCTAAAAACTCGAATCGGCGAAATAAACGATGCTTAAAAATAGTTTTCTAATTTGAAATTCCGGTTGTTGTGCACATAGTTAGTAATAAATTCATGCATAACTCAACTGTGTTTTTTTCACAACTCAAATTTTTATATTTGAGAGAAAACATTGTAATAAAAAAATTAAATTTAAATTTTTATTAAAAAAAACACTATAACTAAAGAATTTGATTTGTGATTTGAGTTGTGAAGAGAACAATGTCAATTTCTGGTTCAAATAAATATTAATTAATTGCAAATTAATTACTAATTAATCACAACAAATAATTAACTAATTAATCACCGAAAAATAATTTACTAATTAACTTCAATTATAAAAAACAATAGAAAGAGTAAAATTATAAATGATCAAGAGGAATCTCTTTGTTTGCTCGCTGTCTTTCAGAAAGTTTGGTGTAATTGAAGCAGCCAAAACATTATTTACAGGGTCGGGGAATTTTTGCTGCAAGGAATTGATTGATTTACAACACAATTTGTGGATCTTTTTTTCAATGCATGCGCATTGGATTCGAGAAGTGACCATATTTGTGTCATTTTAGACAGGCTAGATGCTAATTCTGATCGACCCATGTGTATATAATATATTGAGTAACTTCTGTACATCCTTTGACGATGCGTAATATGTATCATTACATCTTGAAAAACATATATATAAATACATATATTTGTAATGTCTACCAGACGAGAATCTTACTGTATGGCTCTAACCAGATTTTCGGTAATACAAATATAGATTTTTTTTTTCACGTACAAATTTGTTTCAGACAATTCAGCATATGACTCGTATTTTGTTTCTGTTACACCATGGTCGAGACATCGACCACTCTCTCGAACGACAGGTGCCGAGGACTCCCTGTTGAGAATCGGTCGCTGGCGTCGAGGGAACAGCTGTAGATAAAGTGCCCTTTATGTCGAGAGATCATGCGTGGCGAGAGGCGTCGAGTACAATGACTTGACTTTTGAGGGCCACTGCGTCGAGACAGCACGCCCGGTCAAACCCATCAACGGTCTTGTCAACTCAGGAAAGGAAGTACTGGTCCAACTGCTACTGCAGGAGTTGGGAAACCATGCGGCAGATGAGAGGGATTAGCCGTATTTCCTGAGGTTATCACCATGAAAACTCACCTACCCCTCCTGTAAATCGAGGACGGAAGATGGCTTCCTCCTTAGGAACGGAGAATGCATGATCATATGTAAAGGCCTATAAATAGAGCCAAGAAAACCCAAAAAATGGGTTACGCACCATTTCATTACTCTAAGAGAGCTTGTAATCTGGTGAGATATTAATGCATTCACAAGTGAATTAGGTAAAGAGTTATTGCCGAACCACTATAAAATCATTGTCTCCTTTACATTATTTTTCAGTTTTCAATCTCTAATCGAACTGTGAGCGTTACTGTGAGTGTTTCTGAAGAGATAATCACGAGTTATCAGAAAAACACCGTCTAACAGTTTCCTCGGCGGCAAAGAAGAAGAAAACGATGGTCATTGTTGGTATATATATTACAAAAGTACTTCAGAGGCCAACGTGCTATTATTATTTGCAGACCCAGCAAACATTATTAAGATGTAGAAACTAGAAACTGGAAATATGAGAAAATATAAATATATATAGATTTAATTTGAATAAAATAAAACTTATGTTATTAGTAATATATAATACCACGCATTATGCATATTTTTAACATCAAATCATATCATAATTACACATATATGAGAATAAAAAACATAAAAAAAAAATTAACATTGAGAATGGTATGATACGTAGTCAAGCAAAAGAAATTCCTACACAAAAAATGAAAGGTGTTTCGGAAGACCTAAAGATCTCTTTCTTATAAGATTTTTGAGTCAGGTGATTTGAGTGATAATTTTGAGTTGAGTTTGAGTTATAACTTGAGTTGAAGTTGTAACTTAAATTTGTGTTTAGATGTGCATATTTGAGTTATGATTTGAATTAATAATCTTTTTGAATTTGTGTTTGGGTGTGTCAAAACTTAAATTTGTATTTATATAGTATTTTAATAAAAACTCAATTGTGATGAAAAATTTTAATAGGGTATATGGGTGATATTTTATTCGTCTTTTCGTTGTGAATGCATAGAAAAAAAATCATCTCAATCAATATTAAAATAAAAAAGTTATGACATTTTTAAGAATAGAAAAAATAATATTCATTAACTTGAGTTCGAGTTTATGAACTCGAGTTGAAGGAAAAATTTGAACTCGAGTTGAAGAGAAAACTTAAACTCGAGTTCAAATTCAAATTTTACAAAAGAACATAAACTTGAATAAAATTATAATTCGAATTCAAATTTTTTATAAGTTTCGTGATAAAAGAACAACTTTTAACGTTACCTCTTTTGTGGAGTAATGTACACATTAATAGCACATGATGAATTCATTCCTATTCTTAATTAGTTGAAATAATAGTCTGATTGTATTTTGTTCATGATAAATGTACTGGTATATCGATTTCGATACTTTTACTAAATGTACGGCTGTAATTTTCGTCATAACATTACATATCTATTAACAAAAACAAAGAATACAATATTAGATAATAAATTCATTTTACAGCAAAAGTTCTTTTAAAAAAAATAAATTCAAATAGATATATGCTTGACGGCTTCAAATTGGCTAAGGCGAGTGGCTCTGATATTATTTGCTATAATGCTTGATCAAGGCTGTTTCTTAAACCACCTGAACCCGACAAGATTGGGAAGTGGGTCAAATCTCAGGTTCATCTTGGCCACTAGGGCCAACACGTCCAAATAAAAGCCCATCTTCTTTAATTAACTACCGCTCGTTCAGTTTATTAATTTAAATTTTTAATTTAAATTATAATATAATTTTATGTAAAAAATTTTAATTATAAAAAAAAATATATGTGATTTTTATAATAAATTTTAACTATAATAAAATTAAAATTAAAAAATTAAAATTAAAAATTTGAATCGATAAAATGAACAAGGTTTACTAGTATCATTCACAAGTAGTACTTTTGGTTTTTGTGTACCCAACAAATTGAAAAAAAAATAAAAATCAGCGGCAGGCTCAGAGTTCCTGTACTATTATAACCAATGAACCATAATGTGTATATTATATTCTTTCATTTTGTCATGGATCTTTTTGTGACATTGTCTTCGTTGAAATATATATATATATAGGGTATAAATATTTTGAAAGTCGGGCAAAACGTTGAGGGGTGACCACATTCCAATAAATGTATGCACCATCTTAATTTATCATGGAATAAATTCGAATATATGTATATGCATAGAATAAAGAAAGATGTCAGCTTTAGTACTGCGCGCATTGCCTGCAAAAAATAAGTTATGCTTTGATAATCTTTTTCAACGCCATGCGTACGTCCTCACAGTTTTTGTTGCAACTAATTTTCTTTGTTTCAGTCAATTCCGTGTGTACAGTGATGAAGTAAATATTGTGTAGATGGGGATTTTGGATATATGTTTTGATTTACAGATAATGTCGACAGAAACGTGTTTCTGTCGATGGCTCGATGTCGATGGATGTTTTAGGAAAAAAATAAAATAAATATCTTGAGAAAATTTTGAAAATTTGTATTGGAACTCTACCAAATGAAACAATCAATATTACTTGACTAATACAAAACAATATATATATATATATATATATCGAAATAACTCTAGTTATGTGTATACAAAGCGCAAGAGGCAGATTTTATCCACATTTCAGTTTAAGATATGAGTCTTGAGTGGGATCTTTAGCTTATCCAAATGAGTCTCCCACACAGAAAAATAAGAGGTTGTTCTTTTGTAACAAAATTCAAAAAAAATTTAAACTTAAGTTACAATTTTATTCAAGTTCACATTCTTTTAAGTTCCAACTTTATTCAACTTTACTCAACTTTATTCAAGTTACAACTTTAACTCAAGTTATAACTCAAATTCAACTCAAAAACTACGCTCAAGTCACACTCTAAAAGAACATGCGCTTAAGTAGTCTGGTTTCTGACCAAGATTAATGTAAAAAAGGAAAAAAAAAAAAGAAAAGAAATTACTCCTCTAAAGTAAAGCTAAGTTCCAAAATTTTCGCATGCTTCATTTTAAAGATTAGTTTAATTATTTTTTACTTTTTTCACTTTATCTTGGTAATGGTTATAATTTCCAAGTTTTTAGGGTTACATTTTTGTTATGTGTTGGCTACCTTTCCCTCGGTTAATGGCTTCTTATCAATGCTTATTTTAAGGTGCTTGTTTCTTCTTTTAGTAAAGCAGATTCTATAGGTCCTTAGCATATTAATATAATTCCATGCTAGAAAATTTGGTAGGGAATAATTAAATAAAAGAGAGACAATGAGAGAGAGAAAGAGAGCAGAGGGAAAAGTTTAATTATGTGGGTAGTTGGTTATTCATGTCTTATTTGATTGAGGGTCTTCCAAATCATGCAAGAGATAGATAGTGTGTCTTCAAGTGGTTGGTTAAGCCATTTAAATCGGTTTTATTAATGACCTAACTAGAAGAGTATTATATAGGAAATGAATAAATATGATGGTATTATAGTAAAATATAAATAAATATTGTGGCAAAAAAGGAAAGAGTAGTGAGTGTACACAAGTGTTGAGTGGTTTGGTTAGCTGTCCTATTCATTTGATAATGACCACGTAAACTTTGGAGCCCATTTGATTAGGACCAAAGATTCCGTGGGACAAAAAAAATAAAAATAAAATTAAAGAGAGTAAGATTCAAGTGACATAAATATGATGACCCACTTAAGAACCAAATTGATTAGGACCCAAGTTATACCCTTTAAAATTTTTTCCAAAAAAAGCTTACCCTTTAGAACATCATTCTTGTTTCCACGAAACCAAGCATTCGGGTCCCTTTTAATCTTTAATCATTAACAACCGCTATCAATGCTTTGTCCTCTTTATTCTCTAATAAGCTATATTATCTTTTGTCCATAACAATTAATGAATTAATCATATTTGGTTTTATTGCCAATTGCAAGATGCCATAACACCTTTATAAAGACTAAACAATATTTTACTTAAAACATATCCACAGCCGTGCGTGCGTGCAAAAAAACTTCAAAATTGAGCATTACTCAATCAAAACTAATGGCGCGGGTTAAGTAAGCCTCTTTATATTGTCCAACCAGGTACATTACTTTAGGCTTAATATTATTCTCATAATTATCATGATCGGAGAATTTATTTAAACCAATGTCAAGCATTATTTTGATGGTTAATTTTGGAAAATATTTTGGACTGTCGACAAATTTAGATCGATAAAAATCAAATAGGACTGCTTAGTGAAGAACTGGTCATTTTCTTTAATTTTTTAAGCAATTTTTCTAAAGCTAATCATCTTGTCTTCCAAGTATCGTACTATTACTTGGGGACTAATTAAGGAGATGTTTAGTTGGAGGATTCAAAGCATGATTTGAATCATAGTTCATGGTTCGTTACAGTATTTTTTCTCACAAAAAAATACACGTAAATTGAAAATAGTTCTAATCATATGATTCTAATCTATGAACCAAACATCTCCTAAGTCTGTCAAACATATATAGACACACACACATACATATTAGTTTGAAATATCCCTGATTCTGACCATTAGTTATCGTAATGAGGTTAAAATATTAGAGCGTATTGGTTTAGATTTCTAAAGGAAAATTTTAAAAACGACTAAGCAAACTGAAAAGTTTGGGAAGTTTGGACATCGGTAGTTGCAGACCATCTCGAATTTTGCTCCAAGTTTGTAGTTTATTCGAGGCATGAATAAAGGAGATCAGTTCTATTAATAATTAATATGAACGGTTTATGATTTTCAGACATAAAAGGAGCTTAATTCATGGTCTTATATATAGACACACATGCACACATATTGGTTTTCTGCATGGGCCCTTTAAAGCATTATAACCTAGTTACAAGTAAAATAATAATTGTCTCTAAATCTTACATATCAGTTGTTGAGAAAAGTACATGTGTACGTGTGTTGTGTCACATGAAAAGTAGATAAAAATGTGATATGATTTATATATATGGAAGTACTCAATACTTAATAGGTTAATTTTTTGGGTCAAATTAAACTCTTAAAATGTGTATTTGGCTAATATCACATGTAGTGTTTTTCCAACATTAATGATATAGTACTAGCACCTATTAATT
This sequence comes from Morus notabilis, assembly GCF_000414095.1. Taxonomy (NCBI): domain Eukaryota; kingdom Viridiplantae; phylum Streptophyta; class Magnoliopsida; order Rosales; family Moraceae; genus Morus; species Morus notabilis. The sequence goes on along the minus strand of NW_010358172.1, from coordinate 917,462 downwards.
TGCTCACCCTACTTTAAGCGGCTTTCTAATAAATAAATTCGGTGCAATTGGGTAAACATGATAATGAAAGTGTTGTTTGGTAGACATTAAACTCTTGTTGATATGCATACAAATGCTTATAGGAGCGAAATCAATTAATTAGACCGTTGAGTCATTTACTTCATACAAGTTAGCCTTCCATTAACCTTAAGGTTGAGTTTGGTTGGGGGTAAATTGTAGGAAATTGACATGGATATAATAACCATTTATTATCTCATTGTTTGGTTTGTTTTTGACTAAGGAGTAATCATTCTCAAGGAAAATTCCATCAAATTGATAAATTCTTTTCCTAAATTATACTCATCCCAAGTTGTCTTCCTTAATTACCACCTTTATATTTCAACAAAATACGAGGCTTAAAAATGAGCAAATAATTATTTAAATTAAATAATAAAATAAATAAAATAATTATTTTAATTTAATAATTATTATTTAAATTAAATAATAAAAATAAAATTATTATTTTAATTTAATAATTTAATAAGATAATAAATAAATATTTATTTAGTAGTTCTGATTATTTATCTAAGCTATTTATATAATTAATAATGAAAATAGTTGATAAATCATTATTTTGTTAAATGAAAAAGTAAACATTTACGTGATTATATAATTGTTTTTACATAATTAACTAATTAATTCCTCATTAAATTAATTAAATAAATATTTTTATCATTTACATAGTTATTTAAAGTTTTAATTGAAAAACTATTATAATTATTTAAACATTTTATATAATTACATAGTTATTTGATTCTTAATTAGTTAAATAAAAATTTATTAAAATAGTTGTTTAAATATCCTAGATTTCAAACTGAATAATTATAATCATTTTACCTCTAGAAACTATTATCAGATAAATTATTATTTTATTGTTTAATTTAAAGATAATAGTATTTGGGTTAAATCAATGTTAATTCCATACTATTACATAGTTAAACAAAGGAACCGTGTTTGATGTCCAAAATCCCATACTCAAATCACTAGTTTAATTTTTAACGTTTTAATTGGTGTCTAACTAATTAATTATGACACGTATATAATAGACTTAAACATTAAATCATAAAAAAGTTAGTTAAATTAGATGTATTTTAAATTTTTTAAATGACATGGCCTAATTTGATTAGTTAGATATCAATTGACACGTCGAAATTGGGAATGTGATTTTGAGTCCCAAAATCTCATTCAAACAAGAGTTTTACTTTCTAAACTTTCCATTCTATTATGATAATTACCAATACCATTCTATAATTAACTGCTTAGTTTAGGGATGCAGCCAAACACAACCTAATCCCTTGTAATTAATAGCAGATATACAATAAACACATCTCACTTCCATAAAAGTAGATGAAGTAGCCCAAAGGAAGACTCTACCACATAAAACCCTTTTGGTTGGTAGAACCATTAAGACCACCAAGTAACTTCATAATATATACGAAGTACAGGATCTGAAGGATTTTAAATAGGCCAAAGACAGGTAATAAATACGGATCAATCTTCCCCTTCTGACTTCACCCTTTCTTTAACTTGTGGGTAATTGCTGCCGTTATAATTGTTCGTATTTAACTCATTGCTGCTAATTATGCTGTAGAGGTACGACATTCATTTATTTTTTTCCATTTGTTTCCAAATAGGTGAAAATTAAGAACAATTGCATTGTAAATTCACCTTTTTGTAGGTGGCACAAATATTTAATGTTATTAGTTCCTTAGATTTTATTAGCAGTATCCCTAGATAGGTATGGCATAATCAATGTCAAATTTGTTGTTTTCGTTACAAATTAAACAGCGTATCCTCCAATTTCTATTTATGGGGGGGGGTAAATAGCCTTTCTTTTTATTTCATTTTTTTTTATCTTTTTGTTCTTTTTTCTTTTTTTTTTTTTGAGAGGGGGAATGACGTTAAGGTTTCCTTTCAACAACTTAATTAATTTGGTAATATCGCCGTGAATCAAACTTTGAAACATGAACCCCAGTCATTAATTTCCTCAACCCCACAATTCCAAGATTTTTTTTTTCTGCTGATCTTTCTTAATCTCTTTTTAATATGTGTTTGTAATTGTATATAAAGACATATTAATATATTTTATCGAAATTCAGAAACATATGTATGCGAGTAACTGTTTATCTATACAAGCGGAAAGAGTACAGAATTATTAATATGGATATGGTCCTTTGAAGAAGTACAAATTTATCATCATAATATTCTAGCCACATTAATATATGCGGGTCAAAAAAAATAATGAAGACCCTGGCAAGGAATAACTGATCACGACTAATATTTCGGTTGGACCCTTTGTTAGTGATCATATTACAAGAGCATCGTGCGATCGTTTACTACATACATATATATGTGTGTGCATGAGTACATCCATATATATTTATATATGTATATATATATATATGATACAATTTATCTTATTCTCAGAATGATCAAGGCATGGACACCAGGCCGTACTTAGAAAGTGATACGTGTGCGCATAGGTCTTTCCAACTGTCGACCGGGTCGTTCGGTTCGCTAATTCGAGTTGAGATGTGATGTTGTGTGAGAGCTTTTTACTGTAGCAAAAAAAATAGATGTGACTGTTTTTTAGAGCTTTTTACTGTAGTAAAACTCGAATTAGTGAAAATAACGGGGAATTCTAGCTAAAACAATCAACCATAAATTCTAAGTCACCCTAATTTGACTTTTGAGTCAAAACTTACATTGACTATATACATGGAAGACAAATTAGCTTAAAAGGAGAAACTATCAAGAAGATCAGTATACCACCTAGGGACCAATTAATATCACACCCATTTCGCCATGTTTCCAGATCTCGCGCACACGTGTGATTTTTTCTCTCTCTAGATCTCTACCTCTCTCTCCTCTTATATGATATTCAAGTAGATTCATGATAAGATCTTGTCTGGTTGGCTCTTTATAATCTGTGATTCGTCCTCTCATTTCTATCGGCCCTTTTGTCCTATTCTTCCTACATGAAATAACGCGACGAAGCAATCGGTTATTTTATTTCAGTGCACATTTTTAGTGCTTGGTTTTTTCCACCAGTAATTACTTCATAATTTTACTGCAAAGAATTTTCAAACATCTCAATTCTCAACCTACGTACCAATATTGTTATAACATGATTCATGCATGCACAAAAGTAATGATAACCACAACCATACGCTATTTCAAATCTATCTCAACATTTTTATATTGATGATTATTTAAAATATTATCACGTCAATTAATAATAAGATATTACATATTAATAAAAAGATAACAATTTACGTGCTATATTAATTAGTATACAATATTAAAATTTTAAACTTTTTTTTATAAAGAATTAAAATTTAAATTAGTGTTCCTAACATTACTCTCTCTAAAATCACGATATATTTGAGGAGTTTCGGTAGCTACGCTAGCTGGTACAGTTGTAAGTACGAACCACACTTGCCCTCGCGTTCGTGAAGTCGCAATAACCTTATTAATGAGACCCTTTTGCAACTTGACTACGGGAGACAAAATCATTTCACCCAAAAAAACAAATAAATCAACGAAAAGCATATTATATATGTTCTCTTTTTTGCCCCTTGGTCATATTTTAGGAATCTCTTATACACTTATAATTAAGGGGATGTTTAGTTAAAAAATTCAAATCATGATTTGAATCATGGTTTATGGTTCGCTATAGTATTTTTTCTCATAAAATCGAAAATAATTATAATCACATGATTCTAATCAATGAACCAAACGTCTCTTAAAAATCCATCACGCGTTTGATTGGTAAATTGTCAGTCTTTTTTTTTGTTTCTGTCGACTTAATTGGCACATTTGAGATTTGCAGAATCTGTCGGTAGTGTCTCGGGAGATTCCATATGGAAGAGATAATAGATATAACTAGCGACAGCTGAAACCCAGAAACCGCACTGAAAACCACAGCTTTGTTGCCGACTTTCTATTATTTTTTCATGAAAGAATAGACTCGCACTGAAGTTTCCCTTTCAACACCATTAACTTTCAATGTCGTTTCTTTAAATTTCCCATTTTCCTTTCTTTTCCTTTCTTCTTTTTTCTATTAAACAAAGAGAACGATGAACTGCTTAATGAAGTGGACAAAAATAAATGAATTGTTAATCTGATGACTGATCATAATATATTAATACACAAACGATTACCAAGTTAGTGTGTGTATATGTAGTTATATATGTCGCGCTTTCCAAAAGTGGATTTGTTTGCTAATTATTATTGTCTCTAGTAGAAGGTTTTTGCGACATGAAAGTTAGCCACTCTCTCTCGAAAATACCATTTGCGTGTTTTTCAGTTCGTGATATATTTTGAGAATGTTAAATAAAACAAAAAGGAAGAAAACCTCAAATTTTCACTAATGTGGAGGATGTCGTTGCAGTTCGCTGAATTCCATGTTTGGATATTGGGTCGTGCTATCCAGCTTTATCAAAAGGGGGAGACACACGTGGCTCACATGCATATACATGTTAGGTCCGTTTTTCGGTCGGTGTCACAAAGAGTATTATAACACTAGTTGTAACACTGATGACAGATTTGTGCAAATAGATATATTTTTTCTTTGATTCGGCAACAGTAAATTATAAGAGTAGAAAGATCAACAGAAACATAAAAGACACAAGAAATTGATATCATAGTTCAGTGCGCACACTTTCATCTGCGGGGTCACGCCCAGACAATGAACAATCTACTAAGATAAAGAGATTACATGCACCAATCGGTCTTACACACTCAAAGACTACCTCCTTGATGTAGTCGCCGCTGTGGAGAATCCTCTTAGTGACTTTGTTCAGCGAGCACCACTCGTCTTTAAAAACTTTCTCCCGAAAGTAATACGTTCTTCTCCCAAAGAACCACCTTTTGTTTTTTTTTTTCAGTCAAAGAGCGTCTAAGCAGCCTTTTGCTGCAGAATATTTCATTCAAAAAGCTTTATCACGTTAATGGCCGCAAACAAAATATATACATACACCCCAAATTGGTCTATAATCCCATCTATTTCTTCCACTAAAATCACCCTAAATAAAACAACTTCTCCTCAAAGGATTCTTCTCATACATAGAGCTTATCAATTAGCCACCAAAAATCAACCAAATTAGCTCCATAAACTTATTTTCTTTTATTGAAGAAATTATCTCAAATCATCATCCCAAATCCGATATAAATAACTAAAAATAGAGTCTTTATAATAGTCCACAATCTTACTGATTTTATTTTTGAATTTACAACTTCAACAAATTTGCCAACTAATAATCCTAACGATACAATTTGTTGACTGGGATTCTACGAGTGTACATGTAATATATCCGTGTATATATCATATGTGTAATGATTATACTAACCAACACATACCGCATTGTAGTAGGAAAGTTCCTCGAGTACTTATTTACATATATAAACAGTATATATATACACATATATTTAATCTGTGGTTGCACCCGATTTTAATATAATCCCACCCACAATCAAAATATATGTCTGTATATTTAATTAATTGGGTTTCTTTTGTTTGACTTTTAGAAGAGTGAAGACCTATATATTTCTGTCGCACCAATATATGTACAACTGGCATTGAGTCAAAACATAGGGAGTATCTAAATGGGTGCTAAACGCATCTCGATTCCGATTAAATGAATTAATTAACTACTAATGCCAAACGTAATTTGCATTATTTTTCTCTTCAACAACGCACCTACGATCGAGCAGTAGTGTATTAATAAAATCCCGTGAAGCAAACTAAGACTCCGTTTATTTCATCAATTCGAGTTTTGCTACAGTAAAAAGCTCTCAGAAACAGTCATATTTAACTTTTTTATTACAATAAAAAACTCACATAAAGTCACATCTAAACTCACATTAAAAACTCGAATCAACGAACTAAACGGGCGCTAAGGTAACTTAATCCTAGGATCTCTGATTGGACCGTTGTTGCACAAATTATGCAACCTAATGTGCCTTTGATTTCTCTAGTGGAGTTCTACAATTTGACTTGTATTTCTACAGTTTTATGATTCTTCAGGACCACGGCCACCCAAGGTGCAATCCAATCAAACACACTTAAAAAAAAAAAAAAAAAAAAAAAAAAAAAAAAAAAAAAAAAACCTCATCGAAAGTGCAAAGTGCTGGTACTGTTAGTACTATGGTCATCCAAGCATTAGGGTTCACTCACGTGCCAACTAACGTAGGATTTTTGGTGGACCTCGTGAAGAAGTTTGAGTATCTTTTTAGGTGGATATGGAGAAAATAAAAAAAAAAACTGGTATGTATTCTTTTGGTTGTACTGAATATTATGAGGATTTGATAGCAAAATTATATTGCAGAGATTTTTGTGATCCTATTAATAGTCTTTATAGTGCATTTTTCTAAATGTCAGCTTTTACTAAAATCACATTAAAATAAAAAATAATACAAAATTTATATAACTTAATACAAATTTAACGATTTAAACTGAGTTTTGATACTATAGAGATCATTATTTTATAAACACTGTGCAATATTTAAAATTTTTATATATATAATGCAACTATTAAATTCTAATACGATATCGATATTGATATTTAACAACGCCCTATATTAGATAAAAACTTCTACTGCAAAATGTTCTCATAGTAATTGTAAGAATAATAACAACCTTTAAATGTAAGAAAAGGAAAATGATAATTATTCTCACTTGAAGACAAAACACCTGGCAATAGTGGGGGATGAGATTGACTTGTTTGTCATTTATCTGTGCTGTGTTTGAGAGAGATGCTTATATTTATATATATATATATATATATATAAAGGGACAGAACTCTTGAGCAGTTAAAAATGGCTGCAACTACGGATCAGAGCTAGCTGCAGCTATTGGGAATCCCACGGGAAGCTTCTTCACTCGTTTGTTTTAAGCGACGAAAGAGTTAAGAGTGAGACCTTTCTTTAATTTCACCGCCGACAGCCAATGCTCAACTTGTAGTGCCAGTAATTTGTTGGTTTTAATATTTTGTTTTGATTCCTTTTTTCCCATTAATATGTATATGTCAAATACAATATATACATATACATATATATATATATATATTTCCTTTTGTTTCAGTGCTAGGGGTTACTGCAGAGTGCAGCATATTACCAGCAATAAAAACAAAATTAAACTAACAACTACTGACAGCATCTTTTTAACAAGTTTGTCCTAAAAGCCATAAAGCATCTAACTTTTTTTTACCCCTTGGAAGAAGAATAGTTGAATTTATGCATGGTTTTTATTGCTTTTTTGGGACTAACGGATGGTTTCCTAACTTGGCTCATTGACGTTCTTCATTTGGCTCTGTTCTTTTCACTAATTCAAGTTTTGTTATAGTAAAAAACTCTCAAAAACAGTCACATATAATTTTTTTACTACAGTAAAAAGTTTTCACACAACACCACATCTCAACTCGAATTAGTGAACCGAACAGACCGTATCTTTTACAATGTCACATCCATTCCATTACGTTGTCTAAAATTTTACGTGACCAATGTTATAACATGTAGTTGAGACAAATTCCGGATTGCCCACTAGCATTATATTTAAACATTATTCGTGAGACACAATAGCTCTTGCTAGGGAAGAGCGACCAATCATAGCTACGATAGAAGAACAGTACTTGTATAGAGAGAAAACATGTCAGTTGAGTCTTATTAAGGATTGATAAGTCCCAACCAATCAGTAGGTGTCAACTCAGACTTGTAAAATTATTACAATTTGCACCATTTTATTAAATTTATTCAAACATTTTATTAGATTTAAGGGATTAAAAATTGTTAAATTGAAAGATTTGTGTTACATTTAAATTGACATGTTGAAATTTTTCATCAAAGGTTTTTTTTTTAACACTAATTTAACACAATCATGGTCAAAATGCGGCATATTACAATAATTTTGTTAGTTGATGGGGTAAAACTTATGAAAATTAAAAAGTTTATGGACAAGTTGCTAAAACCATACAAGTACAGGGTGTAAATGTGTAAAATACAAAAAAAAAAAAAAAAAAAAAAAAGAGGATTGAGATTTCCAATTTACATAAAGAATAAACTCAATACTATTAGCCTTAATTAGAATTTCACCTTGGTGGTCGATGGTAATGTTCTAAATGGAGTAGCTATTCAATTTTGGGAGACTTACAGGGAAATGAATCTGGACATTTTCTTAGGGGAAATCTTTAGGAATGCTTCTTTAATAGACATAGTAAGAATTCTGTCCCTACAATAGGAAGGGTCAGAATTCTGCCTCTGTAAAGGACCAATTAAGTTTAAAAAGTGTGCTAGGTTAACCTTCCATGAGTAATCTAATAGATTATTTTTCATAATGGCATTAACTTGCAAAATCAACAGATTAATACCCTAAAAATAAAAGTAATTTTGACAAACATCTCTTAAAAGTGCATGAGTCATGATTTTTATATTCATAATCTTTTTAATCAAATAATTACACTAATAAAAAGATATTTATTAAGAATAAAAATCTAGACTCATGCACTCTTAAAAATAAATTTTTCATTTTTTCTAAAAATAATTTCCAAGATCAGTAAATCATGTTGGATCTGCCTGCTATGTGGTCGTCGATGTCGCTTGATGATGTCAAAATTGTGCAACCTCGTGCGTACGAGCTTGAGTCATTTTGTTGTGCTTTTAAATGTAGGCCCAAATTCAAGATTAGATATTTTCAGGTATGGGCTGAGATGTAAGAGGACCCAGGTGAAGTGAGGCTGGGGTTGGGGCCTTCAGTTGTCGTTTGTAATGGATTATGGACAGTAAAGTTGTCCAGGGACCACAGTCCAGTATGACAGAGAACAGAGTACATTTGTTTGGCTTAGTTGGGTGTTGCTATAGATTTAAAAAAAATTTATTTTTAATTGTGAAGAAAGAAAAAACAGCTATTATAAAAAATAGTTAAATAATTAATAATAAATGAGGCCTATAATTATAGTAGCTGTACTGATTCTAAAATCAATAGCGTTTACTAAATTATAAGGTTGACTTACTGAAAATAGTTAAATTCTCAATAAATTACGACTATATTATATTATACTAATATAATTACAATATTATATAACATATTATAATATTACATAAAAAATAATAATATTTCAGTTATAATATAATAATGATTATATTATTATTAATATAATAAATATAATTATATCAATATAATATAATATATAATATCATATTATAATTATAATATCATATTATTAAAATAATTATAATATTATTATGATATCATATTATATGATAAAATAATAACATTAGAGTTATTAATATAATTATGATATTAATTGTTACAATATTACTATCACATTATATTATATTATATTATGTAATTGTATTATTATATTATATTATATTATGAGCATGAATTTTAGTTCGTGAATATTGTAAATTTTAAATTTCATTAGGAGTATTATGGGTATTATGAAAGTTTCATTAATTGTATTGTGATGATTCCCACACAATTTAAAAGTTAAAGTTTCCTTTAGGCTGCTTCTCATTTTGGGTGTAGATTTTTCAAAAATTCTTTAAAAAACACTTTTAAGGAGATTTACCACACTAAAAGCATATTTTGCTACAAGCATAAGCTATGAGTGAAAACCGATACCAAATTAAGCCTTTGTTTTCAACCATTGTGATTTATATAGCATACAATCTAATATATCAAACTAAATAAGATTTTGTTTTTTTTCTTAATACAATGTTATTTTTAGTATTAAGTTTTAATTAAATATCACCAACCATTTACTTCTGCATATTTTTTTCAAATATTTTGTTTTCCATAATTGTGGGGACCAAAAACATGTTGTTTACGCGCTTAAACATGTCGTTAACAAAAGTATATATTATTTCCAGTAAAAGCTTTCAGTCCATTAGATTAGAAGAATTATCGGGCGCGTTTGGAACTCGTTCCAAAATGATTTTGTTTTTTTGTATGAATATGAAAATGAAAACGTTTTCAATCTCATATATAAATCATTTTTGAAAATACGTTTGGTAGTTTTATCAATAGATTATTTTCAGTGTAAAAAAACCCATTAATGTCTCTCTTTCTCTCTCTCTACTCGAGAGAGGAGGAAACAAAAATAAAAAATGAAAAATAACTAAAAGTCATTTTTCATTTCTCTCTCATTTTACACTAAACCAAAAAGTCATTTTCATTTATGTTTTTTGTTTTTATTGCGCCAAACGCCGGTTTATAAACATTTTCATTTTTTCTTTCTCAATAAACGTAAAAGCAAAAAATGGGATCAATTTCAAACATGGCCATCGTTGTTTCAGTTAAAAACGACGTGTCTTAAAATATAACGGCTTTATGGATTTTAAGTGGAAACGACATGATGTTCTTTTACATGTCGTTTTTTGTCCAATGTTGTCTTGTGTTATAGCAAGCACATCAACTGCATGTCGTTTATTTTAAATAATTATCGTTTCAGTTAAGTTGAAAACGACAGGAAAGGTTTGTACTGCATCTTGTGATTTACTCGTATAAATGACATGCCGTTTCATCTGAATCTCGACGATGTTCAGTGAAATTAACGACGCATCGCTCATCTTAACTCGATTACAGTTTTTTCAAAGAAAGGACACTATGTCGTTTATCTTTTAACAGCTGGTGTCAATATTTAATTTGAGCCAAGCACGACAAGTCATTCATTTTCAAGTACTAATAGTGGTATCTTCAAATAAACTACTGGCAAATTTTGCATGTATGCAATCCCAAAACTTTTTTTGGGTTGATTTTCTGCCTGACTTTATTGGCTCTCTTATACTTACAGATATTACAATTGGGTAATAAAATCCACTTTTATTTAAAGAAAAAAATTAAATAAATAAACTACACTTCACTTCCTCTATAGTGCACGAGTTTGAAAACATGCATTTATTTATATAACGTTTGGTTGGAGGATTCAAACCATGTGATTCGAATCATTTTCGATTTACGTGAATTTTTTGTGAGAGAAAATACTGTAGCGAACCATGAATCATGATTTGAATCAGGGAACGAATCCCTCTACTAAACATTATCAGCATCATATCTCGGCCAAAGATTAAAAAGAAAAAAAGAAAAAATCATTTATAATTTCGCTACAAGTTTCCTAGCAAAAGCTTAAAAATACATAAGTTCAAATTTTTGTCCACGGACAAAAGAAATGCTATACAAGTTTAATATGATATTTTAGGCCTATAGCTTGAAATATTAATAAGTAAATACCATACAAGTTGAAATTGCTATTCTTATTATAGAAAAACCTAATATTTCGGTACACTTTATACACGCAAATGTTAAAAAATACCTCGAAGGCTCAAACACAATAACCAAACAGGGGCAATGTCTTTATACTATTTCTCTGGAATAAGGTTGATAATATGGTACTTTTTCTTCGTTTTTCCTCCGTGAATAAGGGCCATTTAGTTTGTAGATTTAAATTTTTAATTTGAGTTGAGATATGACTTTATGTGAGAGCTTTTTACTGTAACAAAAAAATTAGATGTGAGTTTTTTTACTGTAATAAAAGTTAAATTCTAAACTCGAATCAATAAAATGAACGAGAGATTTAGGGCTTGTTCTTTTGAGTGAAAAACTCAAAAAAATGCAACTCGAGTTATAACTTTATTCGAGTTCATGTTCTTTTAGGCCCCGTTCACTTCACCGATTCGAGTTTTGTTACAGTAAAAAGCTCTCAGAAACAGTCACATCTAACTTTTTTGCTACGGTAAAAAGCTCTCACATAAAGTCACATCTCAACTCGAATTAAAAACTCGAATCAGCGAACTAAACGGGCCCTTAATTTTAAACTCGAGTTCAAACTCGAGTTCAAGTTTATCCTTCAATTCGAGTTCATAAACTCGAACTCAAATTAATGAACAATATTTTTTCTATTCTTAAAAATGCTATAACTTTTTCGTTTTAATTCTGATTGAGATGATTTTTTTTCTATGCGTTGACAATGAAAAGACGAATAAAGCCCGACCCATATACCATATTAAAATTTTTCATCAACATTGAGTTTTTATTAAAATACTATCTAAATACAAATTCAAGTTTTGACTCACTCAAACACAAACTCAAAAAGATTCTTGTCTCAAACCATAACTTAAATGTACACAACCAAACACAAACTCAAGTTACAAGTTCAACTCAAGTTATAACTCAAATTCAAATCAAGAAGTATACTCAAGTTAAACTCCAAAAGAACAAGCCCTTAAGGGTTGTTATTTTGTAACAAAACTCAGAAAAAGTTTAAACTCAAGTTACAACTTTATTCAAGTTCACTCTCTTTTAAGTTCTACCGTTCACTTCGTTGATTCGAGTTGAGATGTGATTTTATGTGAGAGCTTTTTACTGTAGCAAAAAAGTTAGATGTGACTGTTTCTGAGAGCTTTTTATTATAGCAAAACTCAAATTCTAAACTCGAATCGGCGAAATGAACGGGGCCAACTTTATTCAACTTTACTCAATTTTATTCATATTGTAACTTCAACTCAAATTATAATTTAAATTCAACTCAAAAATTATACTTAAGTCACACTTCAAAAGAACAAGTACTGAAGAATTAGAAGATAAATTCGCTCCGGACAAAAAAAAAAAACAAAAAGAATTGGAAGAAAACGACGCGCAGTTTAGTAACAATTCATAAATTCCGAGGGCGGGAAGGCGGTTTCGCACAACAATTCCAAGAGCAAATTGGCGGGCCATTCAAATCTCATTATTCCATCTATAAAACCCGCGAAACCCCCATTTTCTTCCCCTTTTATACAAACTCCGCAACCAATCATTTCTTCTCCAGTATCCCGGATCCCCTCTCCCCCCACAAAAAAAAAAAAAAAAAATCGAAACGAGAATTCCATGGCGAACAACAACCCTCAGAATCCAGTCAGAAGAAGCTTGAAGCGGAAGTTCGACGAAGATTTCGAAGAGCAACTGCAAGATCACGCCCCCGATCGCAAGATCCCTAGCAATGCTCGCGGAGATCTGATCCGCGATGTCCGATCTCATCTTCGCCTCCTCGATTCCGCCTTCTCGTCCTCCGATTCCGATCGCACCGCCGCCAGGAAAGCCTCCCACGCCCTCTGCGAACTGGCCGAGGACGGTACGATTCGGTTCGTTTTTGTGTTGATTGAACTGAACGCTGTGTTTGTCTTTGATCTGTTTGAGATTTACGAGGTCCTGGTGATTCTGCAGAGGAAATTGTGAGTGTCATAGTCCATTGCGGAGCAATTCCGGTTCTGGTTAATAATCTACAGGCGCCGCAGCCGGGGAGAGGCGACGATGCGACGAGGCGGTGTGATTATGAGGTGGAGAAAGGAAGTGCTTTCGCGCTTGGACTTCTTGCGGTTAAAGTAATTTAATTTGTGCCTCTTTGCTGTTTTGCTAATATCAATTCAGTGATTACTAATATCTAGACCTAAATTGTTTGGCGATTGTCTACTGTGTCAAAAAACAGCCGGAATATCAACACCTTATCGTTGATTCTGGAGCTTTATCGCATCTCGTGGAGCTGTTAAAATGGCATAAGAGTGGTGTTAGCTCTCGAGCAGTCAGTGGTGTTATCAGGAGAGCGGCTGATGCAATTACTAACCTTGCTCATGAAAATAGCAGCATCAAAAGCCGTGTCAGGTATGCTTTTCTCATTTCAGTTTATAAAAAAGTTTCATCGTAAGTGGATAAATGCTTATTGTTATGCATATGATTTATAATTTCAGGATTGAAGGTGGTATTCCTCATCTTGTTGAGTTGCTTCAATTCTCTGATGCCAAGGTACAGAGAGCGGCTGCTGCAGCCTTGCGAACCCTTGCATTTAAGAATGATGAAAACAAAAATCAGGTGAATAGTATTCTATTTATACCATTATTTCTGTGAAATTAGTTTTAATTATAGCTGTTAACTGGGGAATTGAAAAATTGCAGATTGTAGAGTGTAATGCATTACCTACCCTTATTCTAATGCTTCGGTCTGAGGATGCTGCTATACATTATGAAGCGGTTTGCTCTTGTTCTTTTTCTTTTTAATGCTTACAGTCTACCTGCACCTTCCGTTTCTTTTTATATGCATTAGTTTAACTGTTATAGTTCATCAGGTTGGCGTAATTGGTAATCTTGTACACTCATCCCCAAACATTAAGCAACAAGTTCTCCAAGCTGGTGCTTTACAACCAGTTATTGAACTACTCAGGTGAATACATCTTATGTTCATCTTCTAATTTGAATTAATGTGAATTGTATGTTTCATTGATGAAAATCTGATCCTGGTTTGACAGTTCTTGCTGTTCGGAGAGCCAAAGGGAAGCAGCTTTATTACTTGGTCAATTTGCGGCGGCTGATTCAGATTGCAAGGTGGGCAACTATTTTAGTGTTGAACATCTAGTGCTTGCAGTGGGTATATTTTCATGCTGCACATGACGTTTTTTGGTTAATGTTATTTAGAACACTGGTATACATGCAGGTTCACATTGTACAAAGGGGAGCTCTTCAGCCATTGATTGAGTTACTTCTGTCTCCAGATCCACAACTTAAGGAGATGTCAGCTTTTGCACTTGGGAGATTGGCACAGGTAATTATCTCCGTTTTTTTTTTCCTTAATGCAATTTAGGAGTCATTATGAGAGAGTCTGAGCTATCTGATCATCAACTTGTCTATGTTGTACCAAAACTTAGTTTGTGTGTATTTTTGTTGAGTGATTTACGCTATTATATGTTGTCCTTTTTGTGTAAATTTTGCATGGAATGTATGAACTCTGTGGTTAATAAAGAATTATTTCTTTAGGATACACACAACCAAGCTGGCATTGCTTATAAGGGTGGTATTCTCCCTCTACTTAAGCTTCTTGATTCAAAAAATGGCTCCTTGCAACACAATGCCGCATTTGCTTTATATGGTCTTGCAGATAATGAGGTGAATTTTGTTATCCATTGCTTTAGAACGCATTAGCATTCCTGTTTTCCTCTGTTTATTATTTATTTCTGCTAAGTATTGGAAGTTGGAACTAACTTGATGTTGTTTCCAGGATAATGTTGCACATATAATCAAAGTCGGAGGTGTTCAGAAACTCCAAGAAGGAGAATTCATAGTTCAAGTATATATTCCTTTTAATACGTTTCTAGTTGCTTGCCATAGCTCTTTATTTGTTATCATCATTTGCAGTTTCCTGTTTTCCCTAGTTGACAATACCTTTGTCACTTTGTTTGATTTTACTTGTTTTTTCTTCAGCCAACTAAAGATTGTGTGTCAAAGACATTGAAAAGATTAGAGGAAAAGATTCATGGACGTGTATGTTTCTCACGCCTTTTTAAATTAAATTAAATTTTCAAAATGTAATTGTTGTGAGGATGGATTTGAACTTAGGTGCTTTCTCCTGACAGGTACTAAACCATCTATTATATCTTATGCGCGTTGGTGATAAAATGGTTCAAAGAAGAGTGGCTTTAGCTCTTGCTCATCTTTGTTCACCTGGTGACCAGAAGACTATTTTCATTGATAACAACGGTAGGATTTCTAAAGTGGTTTTTGTTGAAATTCAAACTAGCCGAGTATTAGATAAGTGATAGGCTCCTAGAATCGTGGGATAATAGCTAAGGATCTATTGTAAGCTAATCCCTATAAATGTGTAAAGTAGTTCCTAATATCTAGGAGGTCTCTTAGGATAAGATCTTATCTTTTGCCTTTGTATAAATACCTTTCCGGTCCATTCAATTAATGAGAGGAAATTCAGATTATTCCAAACTTCATGGTATCAGAGCCCTAGGTTCTCAAAACCCTAATTTCCTAGCCGTCATCTCTAGCCAACCCTCAACATGGCCGAATCCGACCAAACCTCCGGAGACTCCACATCCTTTGTCTCTTAGAATGTTTCTTCCAATCCCCAGACCACAAATGACCATAATCTTACCCCCATCCCCAGCCACAAACTTAAT
>NW_010358172.1:856560-901249 GCF_000414095.1 Morus notabilis | reverse complement strand
CAACCCGAGAGAATCAGTCTTCGTTAGAGCCAGCCGCTCTTGCTATTCGCGGGATACCACAGAACTCTCGTCGAGGACGCCCTTGGTGTGACCACTGCAAGAAGCCAGGCCACACGAAAGAAACATGTTGGAAGCTACACGGAAAACCCTCCGATTGGAAGCCAAGTCGTAACTCTGGAGATCGTGACAGCCGTGGAAATATTGCCACAGCAGAATCCGCAAGGTCTCAAAGCCAGGTTCCCTTCACTAAAGACCAACTGGAAACACTGCAACAGCTGATCAACCAGGCACAAATCTCGGCAGAAGGGTCATCACAGGGCACAAGGAATCTCGCACTCCATGTAGCCAAGTCACCGTCACCGTGGATAGTCGACTCAGGAGCCTCCGATCACATGACAGGTGATAGAATGCTATTTACAAGTTATATTCCATGTCAGGACTATCAAACAGTCCGAATAGCCAATGGTACACGTTCACAAGTGGCTGGAACAGGAACCATAAAGCTTTCAAAGACTCTTACCATCAACTCAGTTTTGTTTGTTCCTGACTTAGACTGTAACCTAATCTCTGTGAGCAAATTGACTAATGAACTCAACTGCGAGACTAAGTTTTTTGCTAAATCTTGTGTTTTTCAGGACTTGAGTTCGGGGAAGATGATTGGCAGTGCTGACCTATGTGCAGGCTTGTACCTTCTCAACTCAGCCACCACCTCAGTTTGCTCCCAGGCCAATAAAACAGATGTCAGCCCACAATGTTGGTCTGCCAATAGTCTAGAGTCCATGAGTCACACAAATAAAGATAGTGCAATCTTAATGTGGCACTATAGGTTAGGTCATCCAAATTTCATGTACTTGAAACACTTGTTTCCATCATTATTCATCAATAAAAATCCCAAGTTTCTTCAATGTGATATTTGCCAGTTATCTAAACACACCCGAAGCACTTACTCACCCCGTCCATACAAACCAACTCATCCATTCTCCCTCATCCACGGTGATATTTGGGGGCCAAACAAAATTCCAAATATCACCGGAGCAAGATGGTTTCTACTATTAATAGATGATCATACCCGTATAAGTTGGACATTCCTCATGAAAGACAAGTCAGAAACCAGCCAAATATTCAAAAACTTCCATAAGATGATCCAAACACAATTTCAAACAAACATCCAAATCTTCAAAACAGATAATGCCCGGGATTTCTTCAATTCCATCCTTGGTCCCTACCTCACATCCTATGGCATTGTTCATCAAAGTTTCTGCGTAGATACCCCACAACAAAATGGGGTGGCTGAACGCAAAAATCGACATATCCTAGAGGTGGCCCGATCCCTACTATTTCAATCCAATGTTCCCAAAAAATTCTGGGGTGAAGCAGTCCTCACTGCCACCTATCTCATAAATAGGATGCCCTCACGTATACTCACATTCAAAACCCCATTGGAAACTCTCCTAAAGTGCTACCCAAAATCACATTTGATCACACAAGTTCCCCTCAAAATTTTCGGATGCACTGCATTCATTCATATTCATTCTCATAATCGTAGTAAACTTGATGAAAGAGCACTCAAGTGCATCTTCATGGGGTATTCATCAAACAAAAAGGGATACAAATGTTTTTCACCTACCACAAACAAATTCTATCATACGATGGACATCACCTTCTTTGAAAACAAACCTTACTTCTCCAATTTCGAGCTTCAGGGGGAGATTAGCACACATGAACCACAAAATTGGGACTGGACTTCCCTCATTGACTATGGCTCACTTTCTCCTACTCTCTCTGGCCTACCTGATCCGAACATATCCTCATCAAGTCCAGAAAGCTCTCGGCCAAGTCCACCTCCTCCTCGGCCAAACATGTCTCCTCCACCAAGTCCATCTTCAGCCAATTCAATTCCATATCCCAATCATCTCACTCTTCCTAATGATGCCATAAAAGTATTTATCCGAAGAAAGCACTTGCCTGAACAAGGTCAGCAACATCATGACCCAATCCCGAGTTCAAGAAATTCTGAGACAACACAAGGTAAAGTGGATCTTAGTATGCAAATTGACGGTGAATATACAGAGAAGCCCGCGGAACAACACTCAGACTTAGAGCTGCCCATTGCTCAGAGAAAAGGAGTCCGGTCATGCACTAAGCATCCCATCTGTAATCACCTGACCTATGCAAACCTGTCCCAAAAGTTCAGGGCATTTGTGACAGCTCTCGACAAAATTCAGATCCCAACAACAGTTCAAGAAGCCCTACAAGTCCCGGAATGGCGAGCGGCAACCTTGGAAGAGTACAGTGCACTTGAAAAGAATGGAACATGGAGTCTAACACCTTTACCGCCGGGAAAGCATACGGTTGGATGCAAATGGATTTTTTCAGTCAAACAAAAGGCAGACGGAAGAATAGACAGATTCAAGGCACGATTAGTGGCAAAAGGATTCACACAGTCATACGGAATTGACTATCAGGAGACATTTGCACCTGTAGCCAAATTCAATACAGTACGTGTTCTACTATCTATTGCCGTAAACCAAGATTGGCCACTGCTCCAATTAGATGTGAAAAACGCATTCCTGAATGGAGATCTAGTAGAAGAAGTGTATATGGATATCCCTCCCGGGTTCGAGGATGATCACACAAAGGGAAAGGTATGCAAGCTCAGAAAGTCACTGTATGGGCTTAAACAATCGCCCCGAGCATGGTTCGACAGATTCACAAAAGTACTAAAACTTGATGGCTACACTCAATCTCAGGCCGACCACACATTGTTCATCAAACACTATACCGGCAACAAGGTAATAATCCTAATCGTGTATGTCGATGACATAGTACTCACAGGGAATCATGAAGAAGAAATACGGAGACTCAAGGCCCTCCTTTCCAAAGAATTTGAAATCAAGGACTTGGGACTCCTAAGATATTTCCTGGGAATGGAGGTAGCAAGATCAAGCAAAGGGATTTCAGTCTCTCAACGCAAGTATGTGCTAGATCTACTACAAGAAACCGGCATGAGTGGATGCCGACCAGCTGAAACCCCCATGGATCCCAACACGAAATTAAAACCTCGGACTGAAGAAAAATCAGTGGATACAGGGCAGTATCAACGCTTGGTAGGAAGACTAATCTACCTCACTCACACACGCCCGGACATAAGCTTTGCCGTAAGCCGTGTTAGTCAATTCCTAAACAATCCATCCGAAGATCATATGGAGGCAGTAACTCGCATTCTCAGGTTCCTTAAAAGGGATCCAGGGAAGGGACTATTATTCCAGAAGACAGCCAATCGGCTCTTAGAAATCTACACAGATGCAGATTGGGCAGGGTCTCCAAGCGACCGAAAGTCCACTTCAGGGTATTGCTCCTACGTCTGGGGAAATTTGGTCACATGGCGCAGCAAGAAGCAGCCAGTGGTAGCCCGCAGCAGTGCCGAGGCAGAGTTTAGGGCTTTAGCCCAGGGCATTTGCGAGGGAATATGGCTAAAACGACTACTGGATGAACTCAAAATTGCCATCTCAGGACCAATCCAGATGATGTGTGATAACCAATCAGCCATAGCAATTGCCAAGAATCCCGTCCACCATGACAGGATGAAACACGTGGAGATTGACAGACACTTCATCAGTGAGAAAATAGAAGGCAATATCATATCACTGAGTCATGTTCCATCACAACATCAAGTTGCAGACATTCTTACAAAGTCCCTCTTCAGGCCCAACTTCACGGAACTGAGCTCTAAGCTAGGTCTAATGAGTATATACCGCCTAGTTTGAGGGGGAGTGTTGAAATTCAAACTAGCCGAGTATTAGATAAGTGATAGGCTCCTAGAATCGTGGGATAATAGCTAAGGATCTATTGTAAGCTAATCCCTATAAATGTGTAAAGTAGTTCCTAATATCTAGGAGGTCTCTTAGGATAAGATCTTATCTTTTGCCTTTGTATAAATACCCTTCCGGTCCATTCAATTAATGAGAGGAAATTCAGATTATTCCAAACTTCAGTTTTGATACCCTCTTTCTTGCGTCATGGTTGACATGGTGATTTGATACTTATAAATTAGTTTTTGAGTCAAATTGAATTTGTAAGCACATATTCAGTCTCTTAATTGTGTTAATTAAGCTACATCGAGAAAGCAATCTTGTTGCCAGTTTGGAAGTCTTACTCAATTATGCAATATCTTGGGTAGTTCTACAGTCCGTCTTAACATTCAACCAAGCAAATCCAGAAAATATCGGGTTGAATTAGCTTAGTCACATAGCTAGTTATCTATATTTAAAAAAGAAACAAAATCGTGTTGTCGTTCCACCACAAAGGGTGTACGAGTTCTTAGAGCTTTCTTTTTCCCATCCTTTTTTAATACTCTTTTCTTCTGTTCTTCAGGTTTAGACCTGCTATTACAGCTTCTAGAATCTACGAACCTGAAGCAACAACGAGATGGTTCTTTGGCCTTGCACGAGTTGGCTACAAAAGCTTCTTCTCTTACCCTCGTGAATGCAGCTCCACCCTCACCAACTCCGCAGGTTTTCTTTCAGATGTCTAATTAGTTAATAAAATGATTCTCTTATTTCAAATGTATTCTCATCACTGACATGTTCCCATTATTCAGGTGTACTTGGGTGAGCAATATGTAAACAACCCCACCCTTTCTGACGTCACATTCTTAGTTGAAGGTAGGATGTAATGGCCTTAGCATTTTGCCCTTGGTTTTCTGAGAAACGAAAGAAGCAATGATAATATTCTTGCATTTTGATGCAGCTAATATATTGTAAAGTTTGCTGAATGTACTCCCGGTGCATAAATAATTTTCTTTCATTTCTTAGGTAAACGGTTTTACGCTCACAGAATCTGTCTGCTTGCTTCTTCTGATGCATTCCGTGCAATGTTTGATGGTGGTTATAGGGTAAGCGCTAGTTTATCCCCAACGCTTTGTTATTTTATCTACTACTTAGCTTGGGACCCATGGGTTCTAAGATTTGTTCTTATATAGATGTTTGATGCGCTTCCACACACGTGTGGGTGAAACTGTTTTGCAGGAAAGGAATGCTAAAGACGTAGAGATCCCAAACATAAAATGGGATGTTTTCGAATTGATGATGAGGTACGAGCTTATTTTCCTTCCGATTAATGTTAAGTAATGGACTCCTGTTTGTATTTTGTTTAAATGTTGTACTTTCTTTTCGTTTGTGCCTCTAGATTCATATACACAGGATCCGTAAGAGTCGATTTAGATAGTGCTCAAGATGTACTCCGAGCTGCAGATCAGTATTTTTTGGAGGGTCTTAAGCGTATTTGCGAGTATACCATTGCTCAGGTGGGCTTTCTTAATTTGATTCATCTCATGATCCCAACCCACCTTAGTCAACCATTTTACTAGTCGTTACTGATGACTTCTAATTTTGTTTCTTCAAGGATATTTCTGTAGAAAATGTTTCCCTCATGTACGAGTTATCAGAGGCTTTCAACGCTATGTCGCTAAGAGAAGCTTGCATTCTGTTCATATTGGACCAATTTGACAAGCTTTGCATCAGGCCATGGTACGTATTGCATCTTCAGCTTGCTTTAGCTTCCTCATTTTCTAGATGACATGTCTTTTTTATTTATTTATTTTAAAATAATAACACCTATGCTTTTAAACGTTCCTTTTTTGACTTTTGAGTTTTTGGAATTGGAGCTTAAAAGGGGACACAATTTGATTACTCGAATCTGACTTTTGATGTGTCTTGTTATGGCTATTAATGTCAATCAAAGGTTGAAAATGTATAATGTTTTTAATGAAAATTTACAGGTATGTTCGTTTGGTTAAACACATCATACCGGAGATACGAAGATCCTTGACTAACGCACTCACAAAGCCTGTCCAACACGAACCGTGCCAAGAACAGATGACTAGCTAGAGTTTTGATCTTAACTATTAGTATAGAAGGCGAAATGTACATATACTTGTACACTAGTGTGTAATTGATGAGCAATTCTTTTATAGTTTCCAAGCAATTCTTTTATATTTTACTATCTGGAATCTGGGTCGTTCGGAATAAAATGGTCCTTGAACCTTTCATTTCATGTCGGTAAGGCCCTAGGCATGGGTTTCTCCTTTTGAGGTTAAGAATGTTTTGCCTTTTGGCTTTTGCCAATAAACTGAACTTAGACGACATCTCGTTTTCCATCAAAGGTTTGATGTCGTCGTTAATAACATGTCATTTTGATGTCGTTTAGTCTAAAGTGTTCCGGCAAACAATGCTTTTAATGGAAGTGTCTCGTGAAAATAATAATAATAATAATAACGTTAAAAGAAGAGGAATCGTGAAACTTTAAAACATTTTAAAGAACTTAAGAATAACATGGTTATCTTATCCACCGCCGAGCCATGAGAAATGACATATTATCACAATGGAATGGAACACCTTTTATATGCTAGTTTTTCATTCTACATTATACTTGTATCAACTCGGCTGGAGATCTTCAGCTCTCAGAAATGGAGATTTTCGGCGGCAAAGTTGCTTCAACTGCGACTGTTCCGTCAGGAATACAATATGCTTTTTTTTTTTTTTTTTTTTTGAAAAAAAAAAATCTCAGAATGAATATGGCAAACCCGAAGGCTGCCCCTACAATGACTTTCCATTGAAGTGCCAACTCCGCACACAGTCGAAACAATCAAATTGCATATCTAAGATGGGCGTGATAACAGCACATTGAAATGTTATTGCATGTTCTTTATCTTGCAATTGTTGGAGCACAAGTTGAGTCATCTTTGTTTGACCAATTCTCTTTAATTCCACAAGCTTGGATTGGCCTTTCAATCTGTAGTCCTTCCGAAGCTTCTTTATCTAAGTGCGAACAGTACCTCCCAAATGTGTCTATACTCACTTGAAGCCTGAAATCAATCGTGAACAAAAACTTCATCTCCAACTTGTTAAGTTCTGCCGTGCTAACTCCTCCCACTTTAGCATAGTAAGCATTGTTAAAGAATCTGCAAGAACCATTTATAAAATGGCATCATAAATCAACTCTGAAAAGATAAGGTATGATGCCAAAAAGCACACAACGCCATGAAATTACGAGCTGTCTCTCTTGTCTTTGGAGTTTTATTACTTACGCATCGTCCATAAATTTCACTGCTAGCATGACACTCGTTATAAGAAGCCGGTGAACGTTAAGTGAAGTTAGCTGAATGTCTGTGCTCTGGAGAAATCTGTCAACGTAGATGTTTGCAACAACAAAGCAGGACGGGCTGCAGCCCGAGTACTTGAATATGCGATCGACGTATTGCCTAATGCTCAAACTTGGTGCTCTTAAACCATGAAAAATGGTGAGGACATCTTTGACCTGTGTTGCCTCCAATTGCATCTCATTCCTTTGAACGGATTTCTCAAGAAGTGAAGAGAGAAGTGACAGAACCCGGGGAATTTTCATAACTCCTTTCCCTAATTCTTTAAGCCCCAAAGAAAGGTAAACATCTGAGCAGACAATATTATCGGTTTCAACTGCCAAACTTCCCATATTGAATCTGCAAATTCAAGCATTGACGTTAGATACATAATATACGTTGTCAAAGACTACATATCACAGCATCTTATATAAAGACTTGAAGTGCTCACCAACTTGGAGTGGTATGCGGTAGAAGAAAACTACATTTCCCCACAAAGAAATAAACATCATCATATACAATTTTCGTCAAAAATATATTATTTTGTTAATTAAATCCCATTCCTGAAGCTTAATTCCTGAACAAATTCCAGCCTTATCAAATTGATTTCCAAGGTTGGGAAATTAGAATGACCAAAAAAGTACAAGTACTCCACTCTTCTCAAGCAGGGATACTAACAAAACGGACCAACATTTAGAAACTAATTTTCAACTCATTTTATATCAACCAAATTTGCAGAAAGGAAGCTTCTCAAGAAGATCAACAAATTGTTGACCCAAAATTGCAAATGACACCCTGCTTTACTATTATGCTTGGTTCTAGATCCAGCCTTCTCTCTTTCTACTACTGGAGTTCTGACTTCTCATTTTACTCTCCTGTGAACCTACTAATTTTTTCCCCCTAAATATGGAAATAAATAGTAAATTTGCTGATAAATATGTGGCCAATTAAGCTGTCCAACTAGATGAAATTGACACTGTTAATTACTAATGTGCCAAATGAGCAAAGCCCACCCAAAGTTTCCAGAAAATGCTCTCAGATCAAAGTCCTGCCAACGAATTACATCCGATTTGGGTACTAAATCGTAACTTTAAGACAAGCCCAGAAGAGTAAACCAAGAAATACAACAAAAATAAACAGAACCCATATCTAATCCCACCAACAAAATGGAAAAGACACATTTTTTCATTCAATTACAAGTACATAACACAAGATCTGAGTTCAACTCCAAATGACAAAGCATAAGACCCAACAAGAAGGCTCTAAAGAGAAATGTAGAACTTACAGAGATTCTTTTACGAAATCTCTCTATTTCCCTGCACTTGGAAGTTTCTTCAGCACAACAATAAGCGTAAGGCGCGAAGAAGAATCACTGAACACATATATATTTATCACCTTCTAATCCTTATCCAAGGGACTTGGGGCATTTTTGTTTCTTTGTCTCTGAAAATACTTTTGCCACAGAAAGAGAGTTCATTTATTAAATTCTCTCTCTCTCTCTCTTCTGGTTCACATTGACGCTCACAGATACACCGTCTCTCTCGGCCTCTGTCTAAAAAAACGTCATATAAAAGATAGTGTCGGTAGTGGATTGCGCCCATTATTTTATATGTGGTTGGGATCTTATTCTACTATATTTCTCTCTCTCTCTTTTTTCCCCACTCAAATAGTATTCTACTGATATTTCTAAATTATCTTTCTCAAAAAAGAATTCTAAATCTTATTTGCATAATACACTTTAAGAATTGGGTGTCATGGATATTGGATACCATTTCACTACCGTGAAGTCAGGGATAGTTCACTTTCTGAAATTATAATTTTACGGTAGTTTTTCTGACAGTGTGCTTTATCGATGGTATGTGTTCGTTTAGTTTGTTGATTCAAATTTTTAATTTGAATTGAGATGTGATTTTATGTGAAAAATTTTTACTGTAGCAAAAAGTTAGATGTGACTGTTTCTGATAATTTTTTACTGTAACAAAACTCGAATCGGTGAAATGAACGGTTAAATCTTATTAAAATTATATTAAATTAAACAAATATATGGTATAAATAAATTTTGATATAAATCTAACGTTTAAACAATAAGAGACCGTAGAGAAAGTCTTTAATTTTACATATTTTTTTATTCCATTATAAATGAACTGTTCATCTTGTGCAAATCTTATTTTCTGATTTTGGGAAAAAGTTTTAACTCTTTTTTTTTCTTCTACACATTACATTAAGGGTGCGTTTGGTTATAACCGGGGAATGGTAATGAGAATGGAAATGAGAATGGTAATGGGAATTGAATAGAAAAGAAAGTTGATTCATTTATTTGGTTGTAATTTTAAGAATTCTCTAAAATGAAACATGAATATTTTCATGTTGACAAACTTACCCTTATGCTATATATAACACTAATATTTTATCTATCAATATAATATATAAAATGTCATATAATATAATAAAATTATTATTATATAATTATGATATATAATATAACAATATTATTAAAATTGTTAATATAATTATAATATTATAATATATAAAATGTCATATAATATAATAAAATTATTATTATATAATTATGATATATAATATAACAATATTATTAAAATTGTTAATATAATTATAATATTATAATATATAAAATGTCATATAATATAATAAAATTATTATTATATAATTATGATATATAATATAACAATATTATTAAAATTGTTAATATAATTATAATATTATAATATATAAAATGTCATATAATATAATAAAATTATTATTATATAATTATGATATATAATATAACAATATTATTAAAATTGTTAATATAATTATAATATTATAATATATAAAATGTCATATAATATAATAAAATTATTATTATATAATTATGATATATAATATAACAATATTATTAAAATTGTTAATATAATTATAATATTATAATTATATTAACAATTTTAATAATATTGTTATATTATATATCATAATTATATATTATATTATATTATAAGATATAACTACTATATAATATATTTTAATTATATTATAATATTGAAGGGTAATTATGAAAAAAAATAAAAAAAAGAATTTAGAATGACCTTTCCTTTTATATGAGTAAAGAATGATGATTCACCCAAAATAGATGAGTGTCCATTCTTTTTGAATCATTATTCATTTATTATAAATCTAACAAAACATCAAAGTAGAATTTCATTTTATTTTATTCCATTATTTTCCGCCCAGCCAAACACGCCATAAGTACCTAACACCATAATAAATAGACCTGGTGAGTGGACATATATTACGCACATGTGGTGGCCACATCACTGCTATGTGATTATAATTTTACATATTTTAATTCCATTTATATGTTTTACTACATATTTGTCATAGGACAAGTTAGTCACCTAAAATTAGGCCTTATTACAAAATATTTCTGAACTTTAATTTTAGTTGTTTTTTTTTTCCTACGACTATCAATAACTCTCGTAAAATTTCCGATTAGATATATTGTCATAGTTTATGTAGTAAAACATCAACTCACAAGTCAAATTTTTTTATGCGAAAGAATATTATAGTAAAGCAAATTTTTATGTGAAAGGATATTATAGTTAAAAAAAATTAAATTTGATTGAGAAAAGGAAATAAATACATTTTGAAAGTGCATGAATTAAAATTTTTACTTCATAGTGTTGAATAATAATATTTTTAATCAAATAATTATACTGATAAAAGAATTTTAATTAAAAATAAAAGATAAAAATTAGACTTATACATTTTTAAGATAAATTTTATAATTTTCTCTTTGATCAATTTTTAAGAGAGAGAGCACTATAGTAAAAAAAACTTAAATTTTGATTTGAAGAAGGTCCAAATTAGGCCGAAAGATAAGTTAAGAGTTATTGAGTCACAGTTCACACGAGTAAAAACAATGATTGAGAAGCATAATTTGATAAAGGAAAAGACGTGAAGATGTGGACTTAATTGTTCATATATTTGTTAATCTAAGTCCAAATGCCTTGTGATTGCATATTTTCTAGTTTTTTTAGTGACTGGTGACTAGTTTGCTTTCTAACCTACAGCTGATTGGACCACACCAACTTCCTTTTTTCACATGTTCTCTGCTTTTTCTATCTATTATTTTACTTCTATAAAATTACAATATGTTAGGTTTCAACGTAATCGACTTAACACAGCACATACGGTCTTAAAAACCTCCAGAAAATAACATCATCATTATTTAAGGGTCCATTTAGTTCGCTGATTTGAGTTGAAATGTGATTTTATGTGAAAATTTTTTACTGTAATAAAAAAATTAAATGTGATTATTTCTGAGAGTTTTTTACTGTAGTAAAACTCGAATTCTAAATTCAAATCGGTGAAACGAACGAGGTCTAAATAACTGTAAATATAATAATATATGTTCTGCTTCTGCATATAAAAGAACAAAAATTGTAAATCCCTATTCTAAAAATCTAAAAGAGAACTCAATAGATACTTCTATTATGTATCCTGATCTCACAGACAGTATGAGCTTTATATATATGTATATATATATATATATATATATTGTGTCATCTTATCTAAGCAGTTAGTGGAGGGTTTGGGGTCAACAACTTCAATGATCTATTTCACCAAATGATGGTTATAAAATTAAACCATATGACTCATGAGTGAAAAAGGTCTTTCAAATCATGGTCCCTTGGGTTGATTCTAATTTTATGCACAGCAGTTGAGACCAATTGTCAACGTTATCCAACCGAAATGATGCCGACTTTTATGGTGTCAGGTCAAACAAAGCTCCACTGCTTTGTCCCTCCAAGCAAGCCAATAATAATGGTCGAAATTTGTGCTGCTAAACAGGTCCTTGTATAAAAGGAAATGTAGTTGCAAGTGACTCAGATGGCAGCAGCACGCTTCACGGGAGAGCAACCCAAGGCAAAGTATATATACACATCCTGCTTTCCCTTTACACCGTGCCCTCCGCTTAGGGAACCATGTCACGCATGATGTGCATGCTCTTTCCAAGTTTTCATATTCTCCCTCGGTTCGTTTTTTTAGGTTTAAATCACAATTCAACTTACCACCGATTGTTGTGGTGCACTGGGAAGAAAATTTTTGTTAAGACTCCTCTTTACAGCCGCAAGAAATACTCGACTCTTTAGGAAATCTTTAAGAAATTAAGTGGGTCTCGTGACACAAAAAAAACACTGGTGTGATGGACAAAAAGAGTCTAATTCAGACCCTTACAACTCTTTAGTGGTCTCTAAAATTGCCTAAAGTCAAAGGCGATGGGGTGTGAAATGCACCACATGATCTCCTTTTTTAATTATATAAAAAAAAAAAAAACACAATTCAACTTATTCGATGGTGTATTTTTTCATATCCTATCCTGGACTTCTATTTTTTTTTTTAAACAGGAAGTTTCCATTGCTTCATCAATACTCTTTGGTATACATCCCTATTAAACAACTTAATTAATAAAAATATTGTAATTTGTACCATATAAAGTTCTATATAGTCTAATTGTCTCAATACTTCATGATTTTTTTTTTCCCCAATGGCTTGCGATCTAATCGATCAGAGTCGTCTTGTCTTCAAGTCGTGGCTGCATGCAAGAAATTAAGAGAGTACTGATAAAGCTATAAATTAAGCCTGCTAATGTGGCCAAATCCAACGAATAATTAACAAAAAAATTAAAAATTACATGAGTAGCTGGCTGATGACTATTAAATTAATTAGTTTGGTTTAGAAGGAGACAACTGAGCCTGAATATGTTTTAGAATACAATTGCTTTCCTGTCCATATTATTGCTTGCTTATATATGTATAATATAATAACACAGAACAGAGTAACCATACCATACATATAAGATGACAGCTGGACAAAGTGTCGGTTCAAGCAAGAACCCAACTGCAGGAGCCAGGAAGGAGCTTGTTTTGTGTTACAGAGGATTATATTTAATCAGTTCTTAACACTAAAACACACAAAATTCCTTCTGTAGACATAGGTGCTTTTAAAATTATATATATACAGAGGCAGATATCATATAGATGTATATATATACATTTAGCATGAAATAAGAAGGAGAATCATATTCGAAGCGCCAAGAAAAGGAAATTAAAACATGCAAAATTTATATTTCCTCTTCATATATAACATCAATATAGGTTTGAAACTTTGCGTTGATAACTGGTTAGAGTAACCAAAAGCAATCAACACCAAACGAATCGGCCGTGTGAAATTCCTTGTCAAAATAAATAAAAACAAAAAGAAAAAAAGAAAACCACCACCCACCCAAGAAGAGTGTCAAAATTAACATCATGTTGTCCCAATATGTTGTTAAATTATCAATTTATGCAAAGGATTTCTTTCCCTCCCAATTAACTCAAAAAGGTTAAGAGTTGTATTACCTTTTTTATGATAAGGGATATTTCCTTTTTTTTTTTTTTTTTTTTTTGGTAAATGTAGAAGATCTTAAAGTAAAGCCACCACATCTAATAAATAGTTAATATAATTAAGATAATTTGTCCATATAAATTAATAAATAATGTAATAATTTTTCATATATTGATGAGTTGAAACGCTAAAAAAGACACGATATTAGGGAATTACTGTAGAATATTAGAAAAAGCTCTAATATTTTTTAAAAAAATATCAAGGGCACTATCAGTGTTATGTCCATCACTAATAAAATGTGAGACCCAGACTCTAGGACACACCTTCTATTAACTAACATTTTTCTTCACAGTTATTTACTCGATTTTATATTATTTTTTTGTTTCAATTACATCCTCTAATTTGGATTCCTAGAAGAAGTATTTATAGAAGACGATCACTTCTATACTACATGGTTATAATTTTATTTAACAATATTGTTAATTTGTCTATTTTATATTTATTGAGATAATATTATTTCAAATATACTCTTTTTATATGGGTAGTTAGCAAAAGATAGAAATGTTATTATAGGGGTTATTTTATAGATTTGTATGCAAATATCACAACTCGTAAATATTCATTTTTTCAACTCTTACATAATAATTAACTCTTGTTTCGAAAAAAGAAGTGGAGTCCAAACAAGGTGTTACTGAAGCCCAATGATTGGGCTCATGGGCCAACATATGTACAGAGCCGAGAGTCGAAAAGGGCAGGGGCATTCTAGTCATTTCGAGAAAAGGGGCAAACGTAATATCCACGCTTGGCTCCCAATTTTTTGATTTTTATGAAAAGTTCAATAATTTCCCTCCAATACCCGCACGCACTGCCTAACTAAAAGCTTTCATTTTGATTTTTGTTATCACCATTCTCATGATTGCTCCGCGCCGCACACAATAAAGCACCCTTCAAATTCCTAGAAAATTATTTTGTTTTCCGGGAAAATTTGAGACTGAAGTTTCTTTCCCCTCTCTAATCAGATTCCCCACTCTTCGATTTTCAGGGATTTCCGGCGAAACTCTAGGGTTTCAGTACGTATCAGATCTCTCGTTTCACTTCAGGTACTAAATAAATAAATATATTTTTATAATTTTTTTTCCTTCCTTTTCAGAAAATAATCCACCCAACGGTTTCCGTTAAATGTAGGAAAATAACTGATTTTATTCCTTTTTTTTTAGAATAGGAGAATCACTGAATCGGTTCTTATGGGATTTCGAAATTATCATTTATGTCGGTTTAGGGAATTTCAGGAGAAATTTTTATATGCTATGGTATTATTAGTTGGTTCTATGGTAACTTATAGCGGAATTTTTTTTTCTTGATCTATGTGATTTTGATTTGGTTTAAGTTGTGTTCTCGGTGCTATAAATGTGGATCTGTTAATTGATTTTACAAATTTATGAAATTGAAAGTTGAAAGCTGTAAATATTATTACGACAAGAAATTGGTTATCTCCCCTATCCTATGAACGTCGGATCTGTTAATCCTTGTACTTTTATATCCTTACTCACCATCCGTGCTGTTTGGAAGGTTCCAGAATTTTCCGTGCAAATTCTGACTGGTTTCATTGTTTGCTATCTTTAGAGACTTCTTTCTTACCCTTTTCTACGATGAAACCTGGGATTAGATTAATCTCTTTAAGATTGATGTTAATCCAGCCTTGGAAAATATTTAGAAAAATAATCAATTTAAGTAATTTGATCTCAGTAAACATGCAGATTGAATGTGGTAATAACCTCCGGTTGTTCTGTTGTTTGCATTTGTATATGCTCCTGCAATCTGTTATTACACTGGATGGTTGGTGTTTTTTTTTATGTATTTATTTATTTAATGGCAGATTGAATGCAGTAATAATTCTGTCGTTTGCATTGTTTTCACTAGTGCAACCTGTTATAATGCTGGATACTGTTTTCCAATTGATTATATGGAAATATATGCTAATCTCCATGGCTCTGGAGTTTGGAGCCAAGTTGATTTTATTTGTAGTTTTTGAAATGTGCATCTCAATAGTGAAAAAAGTTTATTAACAACTTGCTTGGACTTTTAGCACCCGGGGTCACAAGCATCCTTCCCTCCCGTAACTCTTGTTTGGAATATGGTTCTGTTTTCTAAGAGTATATTTTTGTTCTTCAGCTCATTTGACATGGATTCTACAACACAAACTATCAACCAGCGGTTGACATCAATCAAATTGTGGCCTCCAAGCAAGAGTACCAGGCTACTGCTTGTAGAAAGAATGACCAAGAATCTTATTACTCCATCCATTTTCTCTAGAAAGTATGGCCTGGTCAGTAAAGAAGAGGCCGAGGAGGATGCCAAGCAAATAGAGGATATTGCTTTTGCAACTGCAAACCAGCATTTTGAGAAGGAATCAGACAGTGATGGAGGTTCAGCAGTGCAAATATATGCCAAAGAATCCAGTAGGCTTATGCTGGAAGTTTTAAAAAGAGGCCCCAGAATGAAGGATGGAGAGACGATAGCATCTGAAAAAGTCAATGCTACCCGAGAGGCTGTCTTTGACATATCTGGTGGTCGCCGAGCCTTCATTGATGAAGAGGAGGCCGAGGAGCTTTTGAAACAACTAAGAGAACGTGGAAGTGCATATACCAAGGTATGCTTCAGCAATAGAAGCTTCGGTTTAGAAGCAGCCCGTGTTGCCAAGCCTATCTTGTTATCCATTAAAGATCATTTGAAAGAACTGGACCTGTCAGATTTTATTGCTGGAAGGCCAGAGGCAGAAGCTCTTGAAGTCATGAATATATTTTCTGCAGCCCTGGAAGGATGTGTTTTGAGGCATTTGAATCTTTCAAACAATGCTTTGGGTGAGAAGGGTGTTAGGGCATTTGGTTCACTTTTGAGATCACAGAATAATTTGGAGGAGCTTTATTTGATGAATGATGGTATCTCAGAAGAAGCTGCGAGAGCAGTTTCTGAATTAGTCCCATCGACAGAGAAGCTTAGGGTTCTTCATTTTCACAATAATATGACAGGAGATGAAGGGGCAATTGCGATTGCTGAGATGCTGAAACGTTCACCTGTTTTGGAGGATTTCCGATGCTCGTCTACAAGAGTGGCCTCTGAAGGGGGTGTGGCCCTAGCTGAAGCACTTGGGAACTGTACCAATTTGAAGAAGATTGATCTACGCGACAATATGTTTGGTGTAGAAGCTGGATTAGCATTAAGTAAAGCTATACTTGCCTTTTCAGATCTTACGGAGATTTACCTAAGTTATCTCAACTTAGAGGATGAGGGTGCAGAAGCCCTTGCCATTGCTCTCAAGGATTCTGCGCCTTCACTTGGAGTTTTGGAAATAGCTGGAAATGACATTACAAAGAAATCAGCTTCTGCTTTGGCAACATGTATAGCTGCAAAACAATTCCTTACCAAGTTAAACTTGGCTGAGAACGAGCTTAAAGACGAAGGTGCTATTTTAATTGGGAAAGCATTAGAAGACGGTCATGGCAAGTTGAATGAGGTTGATATGAGCACTAATATGATTAGAAGAGCTGGAGCAAGGCTTTTGGCTCAAATTGTTGCCCGTAAACCTGGGTTTAAGCTGCTAAATATTAACGGTAACTACATATCCGATGAAGGGATCGACGAGGTAAAGGATTTCTTTAAGAATTCGCCTAATGTTCTTGGGCCATTGGATGAGAATGACCCAGAAGGAGAGGAGGACGATGAAGAGGAGGATGCTGATAACGAGGATGAATTGGAATCAAGACTTAAGGGCCTAGAGATCAAGCAAGACGAGTAGTGTAATCAACCATTCTATTTTAGATTAAGGTTTGTACGAGAACATTTATGTTTAGCAGAGTCCTGTTGTAGGCTCTAATGTACTTTTTATCTTTGGTTGCTGGTTTTAGCTATCTTGTTTTCAGCTAATGTATGCTCGTCATTGGCTGTAAAATAAGACTTTTAAGTTGTAATTGTTGACAGCCATGTTCCCAAACTCAGAAAGTGACTTATGTTCAGTTCACTAAAGTAGATTTTTTAGGCTACCTATCCCAGATGTGCCAGTGTTACTAGGAAATTATGAGCTTCAAATCCTTGCAAAGGAAAATGGTGTTTGTTTTGCAGACATTATGCAGAAAGTATAAAATACGTTTTCCTACAAACTCCCTTTATTTTTTAAACTAAAGTTGTGGTACAGTTAATAAGGAATTCGACTTCGTTACAGAAAAAAAGTGCAGATTTATTCTTGTGTGCAAAACTATTCAATTTTAGATCTAATAATAAACATCTCTCTTTTGCGAAACTAAAAAAGGAGCAAAAATGTTTTTATTTTCTTGATGCATTGAACTCTTTATTACAAGGAAGCTAACAAGAGAGAATAAATAATTTCTGTTGATCAATCATGCAGCCACCGGAACTTTAAGCGCGTCTAGTATCTTGTCATCTAACTCGAATTTAATGTCTTTCTTGTCTCTGCCAATCTTTACGTACTCCTCAAATCGCTCCTTCAAGTCTTCTGGCAAATTTGTTGTACCTTGCCAGCCCAAAATGTCCTTGGCAGCTCTTGGTTCTGCATAGAAATGCTGCAAAGCAAATAGACAATTATACTATGGCAACAGTATCAAAAGGTGTTTATAAGAGGTAGTACAGAACTCTCAGAGAAATTTCGTTACCATGTTACGGAAAGGAAAAGCTTTCTTTGCATCAATTCCTACAGCTTTGGGATCATAATGGACAACGTTGACCGGACGACCAGCTGCTTGGGCACAGAGCTTGGCAATTCCATCCAAAGTCACAGTGCGGTCGCTTACACAATTGAAAATGTTGCCATTTGCGGCCTCTGGCTTCTCTACGGCTAGAGAAAGCATAGATGACAAGTCCTTGACATGGGATATGTTGGTCAGTTGTAACCCGGAACCTGGAATCGGAACTGGTCTGTCCCTAACAATTCCTGTTCATATACCGGTACACATTAATTCGTGCAATAATGTTTGAGCACTTGGATAATTGGCTTGAAGCAATCTTGTTGTGTTTCAACAGATTTTTCTAGTATTGATAATTTACTTACGATCGAAGAACCACTCTTCGCAGTCTTTGTTGTTTCCGGAACCAATCATGTATTGGGGACGAAATGCTGCCCAAGAACTGAACACCTCTGCGATGTACTTCTCCACTCCAACATGACCAGCATCAGCTTTAACAACATCCTGTGAAACCCAATATTCTTAGTTCAACAGAGGAATGTATCCTTTAATTTGTACACGGCAATGAAAACACAAAAAGGCCAGAAAGTACCCCTTCAACATGAGGTGGCTCATCCGTTGGCTTATAGATTCCGGCGCTGCTAATGAAGAAGAAGTGTTTTACCCCAGAGCTCTTGGCCCAATCTACCACTGGCCTAAATACGGAGATATTGATATTAGAATGGTGACATACATTCCCCTATAACATACATTGCTATACAACATTTGTAGTTATGAAGTGCTTTTTTCAACTCTAAAGTGTACTGATTATGTTCTTGGTTGTGCAGGTCTGTCATCACAGAAGAATTGGTTAAGCAAACAGACCTTACAGTGTCCAAATCCTTGCCATTGTTATCCAACACCACATCAAATTCAGCTCCTCCCACAACTTTCCCAACTTCCGCTGGGTCGCCCCACACAGTCTTCCCTCCGGCACTCACAATTTCCTAAAAGAAAAACACATAAAACTCACCATCATAAATAGCTCAATTCATCAACACAAAACAAGGCACAAAACTTCATGCCTCCTAGATTCATATGATATTAACTGAGAATCTGTTAAATGGCGGCTTCTTCATTTTGTCCGAGCCTTCATCGCCAACGGTGAGGATGGTGACGTCATGGCCAGAACCAAGTAGCTCTTTTGCGAAGTAGAATCCAATCACGGCGTGGCCACCACTGTTGGTGTTCACTATGAGGACTCGTTTCTTGTCTGCGGCGCTCGCCCTAACGCTGAAGGAACACGCAGGGTTGACGAACCGCCTGGAACATCTTGTGGGGAGGGTGACAAAAGAGAGAGACGGACAAATGGAGAGAGAAGATGAGAGATGAGAGGACGAGGAGAGAGAGAGGCGTTGAGAAGGAGAGAGCTGGGAATTGGATGGAACAAGGTAATTTGTGTTTGATGGAGAGGAGAAGAGCACAGAAGATGAGGAAGCTAGAGTGGCCATATTGACTAATGTTGCTCAAATTTTTGTGCCTGATTGCATGAGAACCGGCAGTTTCTGGCTCAAGTTAAAAGAGAAGAAAGACATGATGGAAAAGCTTCTGTCTCTGTATTCCCATGAGAAGGAGATAAAATTCTACCCATAAAAACTAGTGGTCAGTCGTCATTTCTTAAATTCGTTGGCCTAGTAGTGGTTACACAACACACATCACATACTGAATTGTCCACATCATTTTTTTTTCCCACTTCTATATAATAATTTTTTTTCACTTTTAGATCATAAATTATATATGTAACTCAAAAGTACAAATGCAAACTTATTATGAACAACTCTTAAAACTTTCTTCAATTGCCAATATTTGTAATGAATTTTACTTATTCACTTATTTATTGATCGATTGTTACCAGAAAAAAGGTCTTATTAGTATTATTGAAGAAACTGCGGCTGTTGTCTGAAAATAGAAACAAAAAGTAATAATAGCAATCTTTCAAGAAAGAAAAAAAGCGGGTAATATTATAACTAGTCCCACGTATTTGTTACCCAATCGGGTGTTGCATTAAAACGCTTGGATTCGGACCCGTTTAATTCGTTAATTCGAGTTAAAATGTGACGTTATGTGAATTTTTTACTGTAATAAAAAAATTAAATGTGATTATTTTTTAAATTTTTTTACTGTAATAAAATTTAAATTCTAAATTAAAATTGACGAAATGAGAAGGGCTAACTCTCCCAAATAATTCGTGGGTTTATTCCTAATCACTACAGCGTTGGACATCCTCCAGTAATCTAATAAGTAATAAGTGGTTAAGTGGGTCCCTCAACGTGGAAAAATCAAGTCACTTTTGTAATCTAATAATCTGGCTCTTGAAATGAGTGGACCAGATTCGCTGCTTTCAGATTAGATTTTCGAACGTTACATAGTTTGGATCTATTTAACTCTCCAATCATCACAAGCTTCTTTTAAAACTAGCCGTTACACGCCTTTCTTTCTTTCTTTCATCCTCTAATGGGAGCTTCTCCGGAGGCACCATCGCCTACCCATCTCTACAAGGTTTCTTTTTACTCTATCTTTCTCTTCTTCTAATTTATCCAACTTTATGAGAAATTAGTTTCTCATACATGTCAATTTCTTGGATATGTAGGAATCGGCAAGCTTCTTTATGGGGTCTCCTCTGTTCAGTCCCTCCTCGGACAAACGCTTCTGGAGCACTCTCAGAAGTCGCATCGACGCGCTTCTCGAGGATCGAAACTCCGAAATCCCAACCGGGAATTTTTCCCCGAGTCTTGATTGCACTCTTTTGGTGAGCTGGTCACCTATTTCAGCTTCTGCGCTTATTAACCGTTTTCTAGTTGCTTTGACCTTGTGGTCTTAAATTCTGGTGCTGAAATATGACCCGATGGGTTATGAGATTTTTGAGTTTGGTTACTTCTTTTCTGTGTAGAATGTCGGAGATTCTGGACGTGCAAAACGATTGAAGGAAGATGCGTTGCTTTTGATAAGAGGGTTTGACTCAGTTGCTCACACACTCTCTCAGCTTTCAAACAATTTGGATACGGCTCTTCAGGTAGAGTTTTAAGGTCTTTTTTTTTTCCCCAAGAAAATTAACTAGATTTCAGAAAACTTTCCTGTGTGAAAATTGTTTTAAATGGTAAAATATTTTGAAGTTCTTGTTTTTTGACATGTACATATAATCAATGGAGTTTCATATAGATATTCATAGTTAAGTGTCAATCATATTTATTCCGTATTGACGCTCATTTTTGTTTTTGAGCATTTGGAAGTCAAACCAGATGGGTTATTTGAACTTGTAAGATCTTTCTTTCCTCTATCTATAGGGAGCTAATGATCTAGCTAAACCGCCCACCTTAACAGAAATATTCCACAGCAGCTTGAAGAAATCCGAGTCAGAGAGTAAAGAAGAGGATTCAGGAAGACAACAGAATCAAGAACAGCCCAATAAAGGATTGAAGAGAAAGTACAGCGACCATTGCTCAGAGGATCAAGGAGATGACTCGAAGAATGAGAAAGAGCAGGATCCAACAGATGGGAAGCTTAAGAAAGCCAAAAATGTTGGTCCTTTAGCGGCTCTTCTGTTCAATGTCATTCCTGGAATGAAAAAGCTAAATGGTTTCTTTTTCCTTCTTTTCAATAGCTTGCGGTTTCATTGGCAACAAAAGCAGCTTCACTTGCTAGGGAACTGAAGTCGATTAAGTCGGATTTACGCTTTATGCAAGAGCGGTGCTCAGTCCTGGAGGAGGAGAACAGAGGGCTTAGAGACGGATTCTCGAAAGGGACAAGACCCGAGGAAGATGATTTGGTAAGAAATCACAAGTGTTCTTTCTCTTCCACATCTAATGACATTCAGGATTAGGACCTGAAACTTATTGATGTTTTTGTCAAATTTGTGATTGTGGGTTTGGGACGGACAGGTGAGGCTTCAATTGGAGGCACTGTTGGCTGAGAAATCAAGATTGGCAAACGAGAATGCAAATCTGATAAGGGAAAACCAATGCTTAAAACAACTTGTGGAGTACCACCAGCTGACCTCCCAAGAAGAAGACTTCTCTGCCGCTTCCTATGAACAAGTCATTCAGGAAATGTGCTTAGACTTCTCCTCCCCGCCGCCGTCAATACCGGAAGGTGACGGGAACGCAACTGATGAAGATCAGGGAGGAGAA
This sequence comes from Morus notabilis, assembly GCF_000414095.1. Classification (NCBI taxonomy): domain Eukaryota; kingdom Viridiplantae; phylum Streptophyta; class Magnoliopsida; order Rosales; family Moraceae; genus Morus; species Morus notabilis. The sequence continues at coordinate 878,864 of NW_010358172.1, read as the reverse complement.
GTTGCCGCCGAATGCTTTCAAACACCGGCCGGCAACTTTTTTGGCTTCTCCGACGCTCTAAATGAGTGTGACGATCACTGAAACTGCTGACATTTTGAGTTATTCGAATTCTGCCTGATTTTTTTTTTTCCTTTTGCAAATTGTTTCATTTCGGAAATAAATTTCCCCGTAAATTTCCGACCATTAGTTACTTTCGCAATCAATATCGACAAGTGAGATTCATCAAACTGAAATCTTTTGAAAATCAATCTTGTATATTCCAAAATACACAAATCAACAAAATTCAAATTAGTATAATTTGTTATTCAATTCCAGTAACATTATACAATATCATTAATAGATTAGAGAAGGGAAATAAAAAAATAAAAAAAACCTAAGCAATCACCGGCGATCCCCGCCGCTACGTTCCTGTTCAATCTCCTGCCTTTGCTTCTCGATGAGCTTATCCAGAGCCGATTGGACCGCGTCACGCCCACCAATGACCAACCGAGTCACGATTTCAGGATCCGTTTCGAAACGGGCGTCTTCAAACTCCTTTCGGGCGTTCTCTCTGAGGACGTCTCGCCACAGCACGCCCCGCGAGTCGGGCCACGTGAAGAAGCGGGTCGCTCGGAGGATGTCTCGGTAGAGACTCAGCGCCTCCCGCCGAGTGCTGGTGAGTCGCCGCCTCGCCGACAGTTCGTCCTCTTCGTCGTCGACGGATTTATCTTTCTTCACTAGGTGCCGGTCCAGGAGCTCCTCCACGGTGTCCGGTCCGTCGTGCAAGAGACGCCGGCTGAGGCTGGAAGCGACGCCATTTCCGGCGGTGAGCTTTAACGAGAGTTGTAGCTTCGTGTTCATCGTTCCGCTGTCGATAATTAATAGAAAATATGTAATAATTAACACATAGAATGCACACCTTTCTCCAGACACAAATCTATCAGACTAGCCTCCAAAAACCAAACTAATGCTCTTTTTTTCTTTGGTTTGCAGAACGAATGAATTTGTTCAAAGGAAACAAAAAAATATCTGCTGGATTTGTGTTTCCTCTCGAGTGGGTCAAGTGTAGGTATAGAATCTATATATATATATATATATGTTATATATACAAGGAGCAAAATGAAGGTTTCAATAAAAAATCAAACTTTCAAAGCTATGGCATGAAAAAAGAAAAAAGAAAAAAAAGGAAATCTGCACAGAAACAAAACTTGAACAAAGTAAAATGGGAAATTCAAAGCTGAGAAGGTACCTGGTCTGGGTGAAGAGCGAGGGGCAGCGTTAGGGCTGGCTCCGAAGAAAATCTCCAAATTTGGGAACTGAAATTTTGGGAGAGGATTCTACTCTTGTGCGATCAAAGTATGTCTGGAAGAGTGATTTGTTGAGTTGGATACTGAAATTTTTGGGAGCTGCCAGGGATCTTTGCTTCGGTTTTTTTTTTTTTTCCAATTAATTTATCTTTTTCTATTTTAAGGACATTTTGGATATTTTAAGATTAAAGTCAGTGTTAAAAGTCATGGTATAAAAGGGTAAAATGAAAGTATATAATATAAAAAGAAATGGTATACTTTTGATATAAAATGAAAGTATAATTTCTAAATAAATCTAAAAGACATTTGGTATAAAAAGGTAAATAATTATTTTTTAAAAATAATCACTGATAGATAAAATTATAATACACTTTTTTTTGGAAATAAAATTATATTACACTTACTATAAATCTGTTTGTGATTACTAAATTAACAATTAAAAGTGACAAGGATAATAGATAAATAAATTTAAGTTGTTCTTATAATTGTTTGATTCAGTTTATTCTTAATATCTAGATATTAAATAAGCATTATATTCAAATTCAAATACATAAAGTAATTATATATATATATATTTCTATTTCTATTGATAATGGCAAGTTTGTGCCATCATTCTCTAAATCTATAAAATCTATTATAAGGTCTTCTGTGTGACATTATTCATCTATTTTACCGTAAACTAAAAAGAATCACAAATCATTTGTAAAATCAATTTTTAACCGCGACTGGTTCACCATTTAAGTTCCAATCGTCGAATGAAAAACAAATAATAAACTAAGTTCAGCCATCAACTATGAAAGGAAAGAATAAGGACTCTCAATAGGCCTATTTCATTCATATTTTATCTTTTAAACTTTAAAACTTCTTACTTTGTCTTTTAAATTTTAAATTTGTCCCATTTAAATCTAAATAGAGAATTAGGTATAATCATATAATTTTTATTTATTTTTTTAAACAAAAATTCAAACAGAAAGATCACGTGATTGCATTACTTTCTTTTCTTTTTTTCATCTGTTTTTAACAAAAATTACAACAAAAAAAATAAATTGAAAACAATATAGAGTTCATGAAACAATGTGAAAATTTTTAAAGTTCGTAAGATAAACCGGAAATAATCCTAATTCAGGGAGCATCAGTTATCCAAAGAATAAAATGGAGGGACTATTAAAAGATAACAACTAAATGGAGAAAAGCTTCTATTTTTTCTTAGCATACCGCCGATGATGCTGGAAAATGTTAAAAGAGTAAGTTGCCAAACACAAATAAGTACATACTCGAGCTCAAATGTTGAAAACAATCCCATCCAACACTGTTAATTGGTCTTTGCAGTTAATTAGCTAAATACAAAACATGGACATAACATTAGAGAAGAACTCCGTGTTAGGAGAGGAGAGTGCATTGCATGTGGATTTGTTTCACTTCTTTTCACGAGTCTTTCTTCCTCTGGCCTGGGAAGAGAGTGCATTGCATATGGCTTTCTCAGTTCTTCTCGTCACACTCACATTCGAAATCAAAGTAATGTCCCTCAAACTCTGCATCCATTCGGTTGCCACTCGCGTTCCTTTCTCATACTACAAAGATGACCAAAAAGAGAAGAAGATCAATAAAATGGCAAAAGTTTGAAGCCTGCATAAAAAAACCATAACTCTTTGGCCCATATAATTCTTTTTTTTTTTCTTTTCAAAATTGCCCGTGTAATTTTAGTTCCTGAATAAATGTTTTTTCACCTATTAACTCAGACATGACAGGTTATTTGTATAGGCAGTGAAAGATGCATAACATAGTTCCAACGATAATACTTCTAACAACCTACTAAGTGCAACAAGTATAATTCTGGTCTGATGTGACGATAAAGTAAATCTACGGCAAAAGGCTACACATTGACATATTATCAAGTAGATTGGACTATGCAATAAGTTGCTAAATAAGGTAAAGTCACATATGAGGCAAAAAGTATCACTTGAACATACTCCTTCGAGTTTTGCGAGCGCATTTTCTAGCTTCAGTAAAAGCCGATGGTTTTCCTTTGTCAAAGCATCAACCTGCAGGTGCCAAACATAGTTCAAAAGGAAAGAGCGATATCAATTTTTTTCATGTAAAAAAGTTGAAAACAAACATAACTTTACATGATAAAACAATATCCCTATTATATAATAATACATTTTTTATTACCTTATTTTGGGAGGTTATGTACAAGCCTTTGTATCCCTTATTACGGCTGTTACTCCCAGAGTCTCTTCTTGGCTCCTGATTTATCATCAGCCCACAAAAAAATTCAAGGCATAGAAGTCACATAAACTTCATAAATTACAAGTGCCAAGAACTTATCATATCAAAACACATAGCCATATAAATGAAATGTAACGGACGGAGGGATACCTTGGATATCATTTCCTCCATATTCTTTCCTTGTGCTTCCAAAAGTCGTGAAATATAGTCAATTTTTTCTTCCATGCCTTTCTCTTCCGTTGTCAACCTTGGAAGTTGTTTCTCCACATTAACTTGTCCGTCTTCCTTCTGGCTTTCTCCAAGGATTACCTCTTCAGTAACAAGCTCAATGTCTTGATTTTGCGCAGTCACAACAGTGTTGTTAATGCGACCAGATCGCCTTACAGTAGCAACTTGGTACTTCATCTTTTTCGTCTGAGAATATGATTTTGTAGTGTTTGCTTCCTTAATAGGCTGCGAATTCACTTTCTCCACCAAAGCGTCCACTTTCTCCGTCAAAGGATTCGCACAATCAGAATGCTCTTTGTTAGGTACCTAGGTTTTCCACAGCCAAACATACACATATTAATCCTGAAATTGGCAAGGAATTAGATAGAAATAAGGGAATTCTTTTATTGAAAACCACTAGCCAATCTCCAATTACACTACCAAACACTACTAAACGGAAAAGTAAAGGATAGAACGGAGAATTCAAGTACTCCGGGGACTCCTAATTTGGTGGTATTCGAGAGACCACCGCTCTCCCTAATCTCAGTCTTCCAAAACTCTCAAAATCACAACATACCTCTAATGAGCTACTAAGCCCTTTATTTATACTAATTCCTACTAACTCTACCAGCCCACTAACCAAACAAGTTATCAAGTTAACGGACCCCCGCCCCAAAGAATCACCTTGTCCTCAAGGTGAAAACCAAAAAATAAAATTGAAAAATAACATCTAAATGATCAAGAACAAAAGACTGCAATTCCTTGATTGGAGAGTCCGAATTGTTGCTGTCCCTATAAATCACATTTTCCAATTGGAGCCAATCAATTATTTTCTTCTCTGTCTTCTTGGTATTTTGGAAAGCAACCACAAAGTCTATCAATTCATTTGAGCCCCTCTGTGCAAGCTCATTAATGGTCACAAAAACTATTGGCAAATCCATCCTCACTAAGGTAGTCTCCTTCTCAGCCAACCAAGACATCAACCTTTCAACTTCACTCTCACCAATTTCTTCATACCCAGCTGCATTTGCACCATTCCCAGCCCCAAACATGTAAAAGTTTTGAGGCCCGACTTCCATTGCACCTGAATTACGAGGCCCAACCTCAAAGTTGACTATGCCCATACTAAAAACACTAGACCCAGCCCACATCTGAATAGAATTTCGGGATGCAGCCCCAAAATCGCCGGATTTCACGTCGGAATTCCACGTCCTGGCCATCATCTCGCCAGAGATAGCCCCAGTGGCGTTAAAATCATAGAACCCAGCCTTAAGGGCGTTAGAATTCATGGGCCCCACTCCAATTCCGTCAGAATCTGCCTCCGCAGCACTGTAACCAGCACCTTTAACACCGGAATCTCGAGGCTTGGTCCAAACCTGGCCGGGATCAGCCCCAACCGCGACCAAATGTTAAGATCTAGTACAATTTGAGAACAATTCTTCGAGTCTAGCCTCAGATGCATCAGAATTTGCACCAACTGGCTCAGATCTAGGCCCCATCTTACCAGAGCTTCGAATTTCAATGCCAATCGTGTCGATGTTCTTAAATTTCATCCCTGATCCGTTGTCGTTTGCCACAGATCTGGCCGATCTGGCACCAGATCGCGACGAACCGCTCAAGTCTTCATCGGCCTCGCGCGATCCCAGATCTCGTCGCACTTTCGCCGGCGTTGGTCGCTGTCTTGGAATTTCTAGATCTGGTCGCCACTTAGAGCTCTTCCCCTCCGATATGGGTCTGCAGTTCGAAGCCCTAGCTTCAACTCTCAAATCAGATCGCAGAACCCAAGGTTCAGTGCTCAGATCTGATCGCGACTCATCCCACTAGATCGCAGCGCCTCCATCGTCCATTCGCCCTCCACAAGCTCTTCCTGGCGGTGCATCAACTAATCCAAACGATGCTTGCCATGAGTTGCCACGACAGTCTTCGCAAGTACGGAGATCTTCTGTACTGGACGGAATCGCTGCAGCAAATGAGTCTTGAACTCCGACCAACTTCGAAATGGCCATCGTCGATCTTCCGATTGAAACCAAGTCAAAGCTTCAGCCTCTAAGTGGACAACCACAGCCTCTAATTTCTCCCGATATGTCATGCGAAACTCTAAAAAGCTTCGTTCCACACGAATAATCTAATCGTCGGCGTCATCACCGTAGAAAATGGCAAGTCAATTCGCCGAGTTAGGCCCCACCCGCCATCCGAAATGAGATATGGTCTCCACCAGCAATGTCGATGTAGCATGACGGCCAAGATCGATTCTCTGATACCAATTGTTAGGTACCTAGGTGTTCCAAAGCCAAACATACACATATGAAACCTGAAATTGGCAAGGAATTGGATAGAAATAAGGGAATTCTTTTATTGAAAACCACTAGCCAATCTCCAATTACACTACCAAACACTACTAAACGGAAAAGTAAAGGATAGAACGGAGAATTCTAGTACTCCGAGGACTTCTAATTTGGTGGTATTCGAGAGACCACCGCTCTCTCTAATCTCAGTCTTCCAAAACTCTCAAAATCACAACACACCTCTAATGAACTACTAAGCCCTTTATTTATACTAATTCCTACTAACTCTACCAGCCCACTAACCAAACAAGTTCTCAAGTTAACAGATCCTAATACTCTTCCACTCGTTTTGAAGAATGTGAGTTTCTAGGCTCAGCTTCCTTCTCCTCAGGCTTTTCATTAGGGAAAGGAAAAAAATGTCCGTATTGGATAAAATTCTAAAATTCAGTTCGACCACAATTATATGTAACAAAAACCAATTCACCATCCAATATAACAACATGAATGATTTGAATATTGTGAAGTAACGGTTGTTAGAAGTGAAGTAACGGTTGTTAGAAGTGAAACAACATAGTAGATGCAACAGACTTTAGTAACAAGCTCAATGTCTTGATTTTGCGCAGTCACAACAGTGTTGTTAATGGGACCAGATCGCCTTACAATAGCAACTTGGTACTTCATCTTTTTCTTCCGAGAATATGATTTTGTAGTGTTTGCTTCCTTACTAGGCTGCGAATTCACTTTCTCCACCAAAGCGTCCACCTTCTCCGTCAAAGGATTCGCACAATCAGATTGCTCTTCCACTCGTTCTGAAGAATGTGAGCTTCTAGGCTCAACTTCCTTCTCCTCGGGCTTTCATTAGGTAAAGGAAAAAAATGTCGGTATTGGATAAAATTCTAAAATTCAGTTCGACCACAATTATATGTAACAAAAACCAATTCACAAATCAGATATAACAACATGAATGATTTGAATATTGTGAAGTAACGGTTGTTAGAAGTGAAACAACATAGTAGATGCAACAGACTTTACACACAACAACATTGTTTATTACAAAATGCATTTTCCATACTTGTAACAACATTAGATAATAGATACTACTAAGAAAGCAAGTGAAAGATCCGCAAAAACAGATTTTCTTGGTTTGGTAAAAAGAAGTGCATGCTTTCGTTTATAAACAGAACACGATGTACCAAAGTTGGGTAGATAAATAAACTTTAGGCATATACTCCTTAACAGTCAACGCCACTTTAAAAAATAAAAAATAAAAATCAGAGAAACTCACGGGCCACCAGCCAAAGTAACGTAAACAATTTTTTTTTTTTTTAGAATCACAAACAAATGCCATGAAATTGTTCTTGTTTTTGTTTTCCATATTTTTCGGAAAAAAAAAATGAAAACGATTTCAAAATAAAATTTGGCACAATTAAAGATAAAAAACAGAAATAAAAACATTTTTTTTGTTAATAAAAAAATGAGAGAAAAATAAAAAAATGACTAAAAATTATTTTTTATTTTTTATTTTTATTTTCTCCCTCTCGAGATACATTAACAGATTTTTTATACTAAAAATATTTATAAAATTACCGAACGCATTTTTAAAAATAATTTATATCTAAAATTAAAAACGTTTTTATTTTTATTTTAATATAAAAAATAAAATCATTTTAATAACAAGTTCCAAACACACCTAAATTTATCATCACTGCCAAAAAAACCCGAAAAACACACATGACAAATAGTTGTAATATAAAGGGAAAAAATGAGTTCATGGAATCTTGTAAAAGTAGGGGAAAAAAATATAAAATAAAATGTTACCATATTGTCCTTGTTTCCAGAACTTTTACGCTTGCGAGCCATTACGTCCCCCACCGACTGAAATCCAGAAACGGCTGTTCTCAGCTGCTTCAAATCCCTGGTTTTTTTTTTGTTTCGACAAAAACTATGTTATGAAGACAGACATTTGATTAAAAAAAAACACTAACTTTTTTTTTTGTTTATATATTTTGATCAAATTACCCCTTGGAAGCACCAACTAGAAAAAGTCTGTAATGAAAGAAAAGCCCAGAAAGCTTCCTCTCTGAGACGCAGGAACTCACCGGCACCAACTAGAAAAAGTCTGCAATGAAAGAAAAGCCCAGAAAGCTTCCTCTCTGAGACGCAGGAACTCACCGAGGGAGAGAGAGAGAGAGAAAGAGAGAGAGATGAAATTTGAAATTTCTTTACTGAGAACTGAACAGAGAGAGTGCAAAAGTGGAGGTCAAATCGCCGGCGCACTCAACGAAAAATGGACTACACGCCTGTTTAGTTCGTTGATTTAAATTTTTAATTTGAATTAAGATGTAATTTTATATGAAAATTTTTTATTATAATAAAAAAATTAAATATAATTATTTATAAGAATCTTTTACCGTAACAAAATTTAAATTTTAAACTCAAATTAACAAAATAAACAGGACCTATTTTATTCCCGAGAACAGTAAATTATAATTTATTATAATATATTTTTTTAAAAAAATATACATAAATTAAAAATAATTTTAATCATAATTCTAATAATTCTAACAGTTACTTGTGTAATTTCGCTAGTAGCTAATACAGTTGACACTTGACAGCCCAGAATACTAACTAAATGGGCTTCCAGTTCAACCGTCTTACGCCTGAAGCCATTAATAAGTTAATAGTTTATTTAAGTTAATAAATATATTAAATTATTATTTTTATTTATAATTTATCTGGTTATAAATTATAATTTAATAAATTATTTTTAATTTTTATTCATAATTTATCTGATTATGAATTATAACTTGATAAATTTATCTATAATTTATTTAATTATGAACCATAACTTAATAAATTATTACTTATTAATTTTTATAACTAAAAATTAACTTATATACTTTCTTAAACTTTTTATATTGATCTATTTCTTACTATCGCAAAGATGTCCTATTTTGAGAGAGAAAATGGTCGGAATGCACCGAACCAAAAAAAATATTCTCAATTTTTCCCTCAATTTTTTTTTCTTATTTTCCCAGAAAAAAATATAATAAAAAACAAAGCATACCAGAAAAGGGAAAAGAGAACCGGGAGAAGAGCAATTAAGAAAATGAGAAAATTTAAAAAGAGAATCTAATTAATGGGAATTCAAACGAATTATAGATAGACCCAAAATTGAAAATATCAATTTTATTAATAAAATAATTTTTTTAAAATTTTTATTTATAAAATAACTATAAAACAATCAGGAGAAACGACTAGTTTTTATAAAAAATGGTTATTTTGACAATTTCAAGTCATTTTAGTAAATTTTTTTTTTTTTTGGTACTTGTTTTAATGGATAAGATAATAATCGCCCACACCCATTCCCACTCCGTTTGCCGATAAGGCTTCTTCTTCTCTCCTTACGTTCCTCTTCCACACCAATTCCCACTGTGTTTGCCGATAAGGCTTCTTCTTCTCTCCTTACGTTCCTCTCTCTCTCTCTCTCTCTCTCTCTCTCTCTCTCTCTCTCTCTCTCAAATACACAATATCTCTCTCTAGAAAGCCGACAACAAGGTAAAAGATTAGGGTTTAGCCGGTTCGTCTCCAATCTCTCTCTGCGATTCCCATGGTACCTCTCCTTTTCTCCCAGGCCTCAACAACGCACCACCCTCTGTTCTTCACCCTCACGCCTCCACTGCAACTCCACACTTCTCGCCTCAAACCCTGCCTTCTCCGACGACCGCCCCGGTTACCGGTTCGATCGATCTCGCAGAACGGGAGTCAGTTCGCCAATCAGAGCAGTCCGGAGCTGCAGGGCCAAGGGCCGCCGAGGACCGTGTTCCCCGGCGGCTACAAGCGCCCCGAGATCAGAGTCCCCTGTTTGGTTCTGCAATTGGACGCCGACGAGGTCTTGGCCGGCGACGGCGCCTTGGACTTGGTCGACCGGGCGGTGTCGAAATGGACCGGGATTGTGGTGCTCAATGGTGGCGAAGCCACCGGCGGGAGGATCTATGAAGCCGCTTGTAAGTTGAAGTCGGTGGTTAGGGACCGCGCCTATTTGTTGGTCGCCGAACGGGTCGATATCGCGGCCGCTGCTAATGCCAGTGGAGTGGTGCTCTCTGATCAAGGTTTCTTCGTTTTTTTTTTCCTGTTATTTAGTTCAGTTCACTCTATAATGCTACACATACTCCACTTTTATACTACATTGTTAATATGATAATATCAATGCATTGTGGCGAGGTATTAACTTTTTCTTGATAGTACCTATTAAAGAATGACAAACTTTATAAATATAAGATTTCATAGCCTAACGATTGAACAATGACAAACGAGCATTTTGTCTTTTTATTGTAGATATAATTAGTGACATATACCAATTAAAGAATGTCAATCGCCTAGAAAACTCTTTCTTTTTTTTTTTTTAAAAGAAAATCGTTTTTGTCTTTATTATTTAAATGTTGGTGTAAGAGGTGGTAAGTATAGAATCATTTAGGTGAGAAAAAGGAAGTGCAGACTTGGTATTTTATACCCGTTTTACTAGGAAAGTAAGTTTTTGTTTTGTCCTTGTGTAGGTCTTCCTGCCATTGTGGCAAGAAGTACGATGATGGATTCCAAGTCCGATTCAGTGGTTCTTCCTTTGGTAGCAAGAAATGTGCAAACGGCAGATGCTGCTTTGAACGCATCTAGTTCCGAAGGAGCTGATTTTCTTATCTATAGTCTTGGCGAAGAGAAACTTGTTGATGTGGTACTGAACTCTGTGCGTGAAAATGTGAAGATACCAATCTTTGTGATGTTTACTTATGAAGAGGACGCGTTAGTTACGGAGGCGTCAAAATTACTCAAATCTGGTGCTAGTGGATTAGTTACTTCTGTGAAAGGTTTTGAGAAGTTCAGCGATGATGCTTTAAATAGTTTGTTTAGTGATGTGTACACACTAAATAAAAGTACCCAAGATGATTTTGATAACTCTAGTGAGAACAAATTGTTGAATTCGGAGAATGGTATTGGTGCTAAAGAAAGGGTTGCGGGCTTTATCAACTTGGAGGATCGAAAAAAACAGTGCATAGAAAGAGAGAGATTGGTATTGCTTGAAGCAATAAATGTCATTCAGAAAGCTGCTCCACTGGTGATCTTTTAATTAATATTATTTGGTAGTTGAAGTTGATCTTTGTGTAAATTTTAGTTTATATGAACATATAAATTATCTGCTTTATTAGGAATCATGTAATACTGTTTTGCATGACAGATGGAGGGGGTTTCGCTTCTGGCAGATGCAGTTGCTCAAATTGATGAGCCATTTTTACTGGCTATAGTGGTAATTGTGTGCTGAACTTCAACAAATTCTGGTTCCAGGGATATACATTGGTATTAGCTCTTATTTTCACATGAATCTTTTCTCTTTTATTTGAAAGAATTTATAGCTAAGGCGGCCCTTGATCTTCTTAATAGTTAATACCAGACTGATGTAGTACTTTTGGAAAAATAATTATCATGACAATCATAGTTACGTACGTCTGGGCTCTAGGTAATATATAACCCTTGTGTGGTCGTTACTGAAGCTATAAATATGAATAAGGATTCGTACACCATTTCTTGTTTTCATTGAAATGCAGGAACTTGGTTCTGTTATCCTTAACTCAAGAAAATCCAGGATCAACTCTAACGATTTCTTTGGTCAAACAACAGTAGTTGCACATATTCTTCTGTTTTTCATCAAAACATGAGTTGTTTATAGGCACGATTATTGTCACAATTTAGTGTTTAATATGCTTCCTTATTATAGTTTTCATGTCGAAAAGCTGAGCCGGTTTTCCAAACACATGTCAGGATGTTACACGAGGTTTTAAGTTCTCCTATGACTTATTGTTATCTTTATAATACTTATACCAGGGTGAATTTAACTCTGGGAAGTCAAGTGTTATTAATGCACTTCTTGGAAGTAAATATCTCAAGGAGGGGGTTGTTCCTACAACTAACGAGATCACTTTCTTGCGGTATTCTAATATTGATTCTGGGGAGGCACAACGTTGTGAAAGACATCCAGATGGTCAATATATATGCTATCTACCGGCTCCAATTCTTAAAGAAGTGAGTCATATTCTTGAACCTGGTCCTATGAATTGTATTTGTATCTACATTACTTTGCATTTCTAGGGCAATGGTTAATGTAAAGTTGAACTCATCTTGGTGCATGGTTGTGGAGTGGCTGCTTACCATTTTAGTTATTACTATTATTCTGCCACATTAGTGTTGCTTTGGGAGAAGAAGATTTCAGCACCAGCACTCCTGATCTGCTTACCAGTCGTAATGGTTGATATATACCTGATATTTTGTAATTTCTTTGGAAGCAGATGAACATAGTTGATACACCTGGAACAAATGTGATTCTGCAGAGGCAACAACGCCTTACTGAGGAATTTGTGCCGCGTGCAGATTTGCTTCTTTTTGTCATATCTGCTGATCGGCCTTTAACAGAAAGTGAGGTATGCTTTGTTATTGTTTGTCAATATAACATAGCATTAGCATGCTGATTAATGTTTCAACTCGTCCAAAATCCGCAAAGAAAAATGCCACAAGCTCCGGCTTATGTAGTTACATCTTTAAGGTCAGCTTCTTCACTTTCTATTAAGGAAGTGATTAGTGTATGAAGGAATACAGTCACAGTAGAAAATATACATCCGCCAATCATTTTTCCATGCTTTTGCTTAAGTTTTACTTTACTGTAATTCATTTTGGTTTCACCACTGGTATTATCTTTTCAGGTTGGTTTTCTCCGTTATATTCAACAATGGAAGAAGAAAGTTGTGTTTGTCTTAAACAAATCTGACCTCTATCGGACTGCTAATGAGGTTTGTTGATGGAAATCATTCCTTTAATTGTTTAGTGACCTTTGTCATTTGCTATCTGATAAATTCCTGTAGAAATCTTTTTTAAAACCAAGGTTTATTTATGTATTTGCACGCGATTCTCAATCAAGCTCTCGTTTTACTCTATTCTCTTATTTGTTGATATGGTGCAGCTCGAGGAAGCTGTGTCATTTATCAAGGAAAACACACAGAAGTTGCTGAACGCTGAACATGTAACAATATATCCTGTGTCTGCAAGATCAGCTCTTGAAGCAAAACTTTCAGCTTCCTCCGAGTTTGAAAAGGAATCTGATGATCTATCAACATCTGATTCTGACTGGAAGAGCAGTAGCTTTGATGAATTTGAGGAATTCTTGTATAGCTTTTTAGATGGATCAACAAGCAATGGAATAGAAAGAATGAAACTTAAACTTGGAACACCCGTTGCAATTGCAGAAAGACTACTTTCTTCTTGTGAAACTCTTGTGAGACAAGACTGCCGATCTGCTAAACAAGACTTGGAGTCAATAAACGATATAGTTAGTAGTGTAAAAGATTATGCAATGAAAATGGAAAATGAAAGCATATCTTGGAGGAGAAGAGCTCTATCGTCGGTAAGCTTGTAAAAATTTTATATCCTTAAATTAGTAATAAGCACATTGGTTCTTTTTCTTCTTCTTCTTAAAGGTGCATGGAACTGCAGATTGATAATACAAAATCACGAGTGATAGATCTCATACAAGCTACACTACAATTATCAAATCTTGATCTTGTTGCTTCATATGCGTTCAAAGGGGAAAAGTCTACCACCTTGGCACCCACCTCAAGGATTCAAAATGACGTAATTGGTCCTGCTCTTATAGATGTACAAGTAAGTTAATTGCTTCATCATCATTCATTGGACCTTCTCCTTTTCCTGCTTGTCGTAGTGTTAAAACCATGCGTCTTTACTGTACTTCCATTCTAGAGTCATAGAGCTCAATTCTTTAGAAATATGCTTCTCTGCTATGTTTTGTACCACATTTTCCCCATAGTTGTTTGGCTTTTATTTTTTCTATTATAATTTAAGTATCTTCTTTGCATGTAGAATTTACTGGGAGAATACATAGAATGGTTACAGTCCAACAATGTTCGTGAAGGGATGGTGTACAAGGAATCTTTCGAAAAATGTTGGCCTTCATTTGTCTATCCAAACAGTCAGTTGCATTTTGAGACATTTGAATCACTGAAAAAGGTGAATGAACTTAGCTTGGGAGTGATGCGGAACTTCAGTGGCCCTGCTGCGTCTAAATTGTTTGATCAAGAAGTACGAGAAGTGGTGAGTTCCTCATGCTGATCCCCCAAATAAAGAAAATAAATAGGACACGCCTAGACGTCAAGGAACTCCTTCAAGTAAACTGAAGGTTGTTTCTGAAAGCTACGTTTGACTGGGAATGTTCTCTTGAAATGAAATGCTCCATGTTTTTTAGCATAATATGGTAATAATATTCGAACAGATTCTTCACAGTAGGTTTTCATTCACCCTTAAGGATAATTTATTCGGTTTCTCTTGACGTGTGTAGCATACAGTTTCTTCTCTTATTTATATACAAATTTTAGTTTAATTATCTTGATATGTTAGATGTTCTTGTGGATTTAGTTCCTGGGAACGTTTGGTGGACTTGGAGCAGCCGGTTTATCTGCTTCACTTCTTACATCTGTGCTTCCAACGACACTAGAAGATCTTCTTGCTCTTGGCCTTTGTTCTGCTGGCGGGTGATACATCTTTAATTTTCAATTTCTACTTTTTACTTGTTTCTTTTTTGGCAAATGATTCTAGGATCATCATTAGTTGATATCTCTTATACATTGACAAAATGGCCATGTTACTTGCAAAGAAAAAGGGCCATATGAACATACCCAAAACTTGATTTTATTCTGCTCCTTAACCTTTGATCAATGAATGGTAAATGCTTGGAAATTTTTGGCTAGAGCGTTACTGATTCATCAGTTTGTGGCATGCTACTGAGATAAACTAATCCCTTCATTCTATATATTTGAAGGCACCGTTTTGTTAAGATTTCCACCCAACCAAAAAACAAAAGGGAATAAAACTTTTGTTTTTTTATTACTAGTTTCGGACGTCTTAGTTATCATTTGTTTTTGTGATAGGTTGTTAGCAGTTTCAAACTTTCCAGCTCGTAGGCAGGCAATGATAGTTAAAGTGAAAAAGACTGCAGACGCCTTGGCTCTTGAACTTGAAGAGGCAATGCAGAAGGATCTCTCAGAAGCTCTGGACAACATCGAAAACTTCGTAAAAGTCGTTGCCAAGCCTTACCAAGACGCGGCACAAAATAAACTAGAAAAGCTGCTTGCGATTCAAGCTGAAATAGCTGACGTTGAGAAAGAACTGCAAAGACTACAGGTTGAAATTCAAAACCTTCATGTTTCATGACCAGTTTTGGAAGCTTCATTAGATGGGTAGTAAATGACCTCAGCAGGTTGTATTCTAGCTATTTGCATTTCATTTTGTCCCAATCTTCATTTTGTTTCGATTAATGCACAAGCTTGTAAATCCTTGTTATAAATTAATAAACTTGGTCTCCTCTCATTCTATTAAAAAGTATGATGGTTTGGAATAAAGTTTAAATGATTCCCGGGAATTGTACCAAAATCTTGATCATTGTCGTTCAAGTCAAAGGTTTATAAAGATGGGGAGGGAAGAACTCCTTTTACGAATAGGATTTGTAAAAAGAAAAGCTTTTGCTTTTAAATTGGATAGGACTTTTTAATAGAAGATTAACAACGTCATATAAGATCGGAATTGGAATTTTGGAAGATATATTATTCTATCTACCTTACATTGACCTCACACGAGAGAAAAAAAGAAGTCGAAGTTAGTGGGAGGTCCGATTCGAAGGAATCGTTTGGACGCCATTTGTAAAAGCTAAAACTTAAATAAAACGTTTGTTTTGTTGGCTAAATCTACTAGTTTTAATGAGACAACCATTCACCTCGTGACACGTGATCAGTGTTGTTCCTTATGAAAAGAGTAATAATAATATAATTTTCTATAGTAAAAAAATAATGAGTACTAATAAAGTGAAAAAAAATATAATAATAAAGGTTACAAAGGCACTAACTCGTTATGGTCAAAAGGGTACAAACAGAGTGCGCCTAGCTCGTTGACATGTTTGTAGCAAAAGCCATGAATTTGATACCTTCTCAACTTTCTTTGTAAAGATTGTAAAATAGAAGTAAAACAAACAAATTGTTATACATATATTTGCACAACAAAGAATTCAAGAGAGATTAAGGAAAAAAAAAAAAGAGAAAGAAAAATGGGACTAAAAAACTTTTAAGGTTTTCTATTTAAAGCTAGGGGCATTGCGCAAGCCCTTTTCTCTTGGCCGGCCCAATCTAAAACAAAAGGCAAAAATAAGCAAGAAAAGAGAAAGATGTGATTGCGAAAGCAAAATTGATGGTCAGGGGATTGAGAGTGTGCGAGAGGGCACATATTCTCGTCAGCTTCACACCACCATAAACAAATATGAAAATATCATTGAGCAAAAAACTAAACATGAAATATCTTACCCTTTTTTGGGTTTGCATATTTAACAACTTTAAGAGCTTTGCATGTCTAAAAACCACCCAAGTTTAGAATCTAGGCGGTTTTTTTTTTTTTTTTTTTTTTTTTTCACTAGACAATAACTTATGCTTGTTACGCAAGAAAAAGAAACACCCTTTCCCGTTTTCAATCGGCAAAAACACTCAATAACACATGATATGTTCTATGTGTTTTTGGTATAACGAAAGACTTCTTCTAGTTTTTTGTACACGGAAATGACGAGATCAGATCATCTCCGTATACACACGTTAACTTATCTCATATGTACTGTATTTGTTGTAATAATTAACTTCATTTACATATTAAAAAACGGATAATTATAACCATATCTTTCAAAATGTCATGTAATGTTAATATTAGTCCGTGCACGTGCTAAGATCTTTGAAGAGAACAACATGTAGATAGTAATTATTGGTAAATGATAACTTTTTTAATTCTTATTATGGTTGTCTTTGGGAGTTAAGAGATCTACAACCTTTTTGTATATGGCAGATTGAGAGATCAAATATCAAATATCTTTTACCCGTTTAGGAACAAACGGTTTACATTGCATATGAAAAATATGAAAGGCCAACTTATATGAAAGGGGAAAGATAAGCCACTATAAAGAAAAGTTCTTGGTCTTATAGTGATGTACGCATATACATATATTGCACACAATAATTAAAGTATCCAAAGCATGGTTTTCTAGAAATGAGGTAGTAAAATTTTGTACCTTTTCATTTCACAGCTTATTATAGACATGAATAAGACACTTTTCTATCACAATAAAATGAAGTTGCAGAGAAGTTTCATAGGGGGGTGTTTTTGCAAGAAAAATAGAAACTTGGCTTTTTGGTGGACGAGCATGTAAAAATGACCAGGCACAAGGGATAGTCGTTCAATGAATAGTGTCGTTTGGAGACTCCAAACAGGAAATAAAGAATATTGAGACCCAGCATGCAGTGATCAATTCACTTCCCAACATCCATAATCGTGAGACCCAGCATGCAGTGATCCATAATCGTAGTGCTCCATTTTCCACTACACTTGAATAATTCCCATGTACGTGCAGAAAGCACTACACGTCTTGTGTTTATTGACACGCGGCACTTTAGGGTTTTGTTGATCCCTGCTGCTGATCAGAATTCTTCATCACTTGATAATTTAAAGTTCATGTCCGTTCGTACAATTAATGGACAACAGTACTGATCTATTGCATTGCGCATATATATATATATATATATATTGCTGAAAAAAAAAAACCCGTTAAATGTAGCTGATAAGGGACACTGATTAGGGTCATTTAAGACAGAGAAATAGTAGAAAATAAGTCAATATAAAAAGTTTAAGAAAGTATATAGGTCAATTTTTAGTTATAGAAATTAATAGGCCATAACTTGTTAAGTTATGATTCATAACTAGATAAGTTATGGACAAACTTGTCAAGTTATGGTTCATAGTCAGACAAGTTATGGACAATTAAGGATAATAACTTGTCAAGTTATGATTCATAACCAGACAAGTTATGGACGAAAACAATAATTTAACCTATTTATTAACTTATGTAAACTATTAGCCTATTAATTTTAATTCATCTTAAGTCTTGACCTATTTTCTTCTTTCTCCCTTTAAGATAATGTATACTGGACACTGCCTCACTGGGCCATTTCGTAATTGATACAATGTATTTGGGTCGATTATTAGAAAATTATTATAATTCTTGAGGCATCACTTGTTTAAAATATGTATATAAGCTGCCATCATTAATTTTAGCTCGTGTATTGGTTAGAGGGATTAATCGCAAGTTTGTTTTGGATCAAGGGTTGAATCCATTATATATTCTACTCGCCAAAGTACGGAAATAGTAGATAATAGGCCAATATGAAAAGTTTAAGAAAGTATATAGGTCAATTTTTAGTTATAGAAATTAATAGGTCACAACTTGTTAAGTTATGGTTTATAACTAAATAAGTTATGGACAAATTTGTCAAGTTATGGTTCATAGCCAGACAAGTTATGGACAAAAATCGTGAATTATGGACAATAACTTGTCAAGTTATGGTTTATGACCAGACAAGTTATGGACGAAAACAGTAATTTAGTCTATTTATTAACTTATGTAAACTATTATCCTATTAATTTTAATTTATCTCAAGTCTTGTCCTATTTCTCTTTTTCTCTCGCCAAAGTAATAGTAAGAGAGCTTTGTATTAAGTTGGTACGTAATTATTTCAAAAACGAATATTAAGTTGGTATATGTGAAGATGATTCCATAATGCTTGTAAACACCTTTATAATCTTTCATTTAGATTTATTAAAAAAAAAAAAAAAAACAAAGTACGTAGTGATTGAATATTGGATTAATCGAGAGTGTTATCTCTACATATTCCTTCGCATATTTAGGAATCACCAAAGATTCTTACATGCTCAAGTCTTTGGCAGTCTTTTTTTTTTATTATTTTTATTTTTACAAATTTGTAAATATCTTGTTTACCCATCACAGTTATATTAAATTAATGAGACGTGTTAAAACACATATTTATAGTGCTCTAAAGAAAAGGAGACAAAACGGGCGAGGGAAAAAATATCCACTAGTGCCAAATTGTTAAAACCTAACATTGCAATTTGGTTGTCAGCATCATGTGCATGACAGACACCGTAATTGGAAACTTAGACCCATTTGCTGACAAAACATATTAGGAAGTTAGTTCTACCTTGCTCTTATCTTACTAAGTATTTCACCCTATCAACTTGTTCCTTCTTTACTTTAAAGTTTCAAGCTCAAAGTTGAGATATTTCAAACGACACTGGGCCATAACTACCACCCAATGAACATAAGAAAATGTGAGTTAGCCACCCACCAAAAAAAAAAAAAAAAAAAAAAAAATCACGAATTAAAATTTAAAAGACCTTTCTGGCCATAAAAAAAAAAATAGAAAATATATTTTAAAAACATGTCCGTACAGTTTGGAATTTCCTTAGACTGAAAAAGATTTGCCCAATAGCAAGAAGAAGCTGCCCCTTTCCTTTTTCCTGTTATGAGTAGTAATGAACTAATCATAAAGTTAATGGATTTTTAAGGAGTGCATAATAAGCAATTCATGATCACTATAAAAGAAAAAAAAAAAAAGTAGGGGGAGGCCTCTTGCCTTAGAAGACATTAAAGCTGAGTCTTAAACTATTGGTTTAAGTATCAACTAATGACTGCTCATTTTGGTCGGTTAAATAAAATATTTAGTGCAGAAGTCAGCTGTGTAGAACCTAAGAAGATCATTGGTTAATTTCTTCGTCAAAACTTATAAAATTAATGGTGGAAGCTTACAACATCAATAGAAAATATTAGTTAATTAATTTGGTGTAATGGTGAGATGTATAGCTTAATAATATCTATAGTCTAAGCAGCTTTCTAAGTAAAGATATCCTAGAAATAGTGCATGTTTTTAAATATTAAATTTTAGTTAAAATCACATCAAAATAAAAAAAAGTATACAAAACGAAGATTAAAATAGAACCTTATCAGCAGAGTAATTTTTTTCATATCTTACCATAAGATTCTCAATTTTCTAAATTTTTTTTTATAAGTATCTCAATAGCATGCCTTTTCTTTTGCAAGGGAAAAAATAAACGAGGAAGAAGATTAATTGTATACAACGAGAGAAAACAGAGGTCCCGTTTATTTCACCGATTCGAGTTGAGAATTTGAGTTTTACTACAGTAAAAAGCTATCAGAAACAGTCATATCTAATTTTTTTATTACAGTAAAAAACTCTCACATAAAGTCACGTATAAACTCAAATTAAAAACTCAAATCAGCAAACTAAATGAGCTCAGAGACTACAAAACGTGAGTGAATATATTATTTGTATTGGGATTTGCTGAGCTCATAGCTGCTTGGTTATTATGCAGGAAGTGCCACCAGGTTTTGACGGTATTAGGACACAATAAAACAGCGTGAAAAATGAGAGAACAAGCGTAGAAATCCCAGTCAGTAAATATGAAAAAGAACCGTTTGTATTTTGGTCCCTTTCCTTAGTTTGGTTTTTCTTTTGGCGGCATTATATGGAATAAAAAAAAAAAAGGGTAAATAATAAACCTTGATGATCCTTATCAACTTAGGCATTTCCTGCTTCTCACCTCAAGGAATAACTCAATTTCAACCTATGGTTAAGAAAGAAAATCATTTTGTGAATTAATAACATGATCTTCATTTGCTATTTCCTTTTCCATAATAGGTATGAAAACAGAAAATTGGACTATTTATTTATTCACACTCTTTTATTGTTTGTTGTTCATCAATCTTCTCTCTCTCTCTCTCTCCGTTTCACAAAAGAAAATTGTGTGGCAGAGTGAAATTTCCACAATATGAGTGGGCATAAAAAAGTTCCCTCCTAGTCCTACTAACTACAACACTACATTCATAGCCTGCAAAAGTCACTCTCTTTCTCTTCTTCCCCAAAATTTCACTATAAATTCACGACCATCCCTTCTCTTCCATTCTCAATCCTTTCTTCTCTATCCCTCTTCACTTCTCTCTCTCTCTCTTTCCTTTCTTCCCAACTCCTTTGTAAGCCACCCATATCAGTTTTCACCCAAACCAAAACGTGGGTTTTGTTTAAAACCTTGTCCTTAAGCTCATTTACGCACAATTTTTACCCCCGTAAAAACTCCAAAAAAAAAAACAAAACAAAAAAACCAAAAAAAAAAACATAACTCCTTTTCATTCTTCCTCATCCAAAATTCCCCTGTTTCTCCTCTGTTTTGGTATTTTATTAAAGAAAAAAAAAATTATTGTGGTAGCAAACATGTCCACGAGTATTTGTCAAGGCCTGCAATCATGTCTGGAGCCGGGCCTCGTGGAGCCCCGAGTCCTGAGGCTGAAGTTGGCCCTTCCCAACCCAAATCTCCCCCGTTGGAACAATTCCAAGCCTGAACAACAACAACAACAAGAAAACGACAATACTAATGAATTCCACGAGGTGAAGAAGAAGATCAAGAAGGACAAAAACGACGACGACGACATGAAAAACGGCATGAGCTTCCTCCAGGCTCTGACGGCGAAAAACGACACCGAAACAGAGAATGTCTACGTCCACCCCATGGTGAAGCGCTCCGCTTCCAAGCTCAGCGCAAAGAGCCTGGAAATGTGCACGGAGAACTTGGGAAGCGAGACGGGGAGCGATACCGGAGACAGCAGCGGCGACGACGAGATGTCTCTGCTTTCGGCGCCGGCGAGGAAGAGCCCGATGGCCGCCCGCGAAGTAGTACTCCGGTCGCCGAAGAGGCTGAACCGGGCCGGAAGCTTCCCTCCTCCGTTAACCTCCGTTAGCTGCTCTGCGGGGTTCAAAGTCAGGCCTCACAGAGAGGACGGCCGGCTTGTTTTGAAGGCCGTCGCCGTCGCCTCTTCGACCTCCTTCTTCCATGCCGAGCGGGCCGATGGCCGGCTCACTCTCCGGTTGATGAAAAACTTCCCTCCCAGGAATGTAGAAGAAGAAGAAAATGGGGTCGAGAATGAAATTGAAAGTGATCAAGAAGATTATGAAGAAGAGGAAGAAGAAACAGAGGAAGTGAATTGGGATGAAAATGGTGGAGATGAAATGGAGGAAGATCAGAAGCTTCAGAGGCCGAGCAGGTGCAAAGAAGATGGGCATGGGAATAACAATGTGTTGATAAACTGGGATAATTCATTTTTGGTGGCTACTTGAGAGAAGAACAAGACAGAAAAAAGAAAAAAGAACTTTTCAATTTCTCCTCTGATGAGAAATTTTCACATTCACGACTAGTGTTATTGTGATTGTAGTACCAGTACTAGTGGCTTTGGTTTTTTTTCTATTCTGATTTCTCTCTTTTTTTTTTTTTTTTTTTTTTTTTTTCTTTCTTT
>NW_010358172.1:853575-856542 GCF_000414095.1 Morus notabilis | reverse complement strand
GGTCCAGTTCTTGGTGCTTTTGTTTTTTTTTTTTTTTTTTTTTTTTTTTTTTTTTTTTTTTTTTTTTTTTTTTTTTCCTCTCTCTCTTTTAGTCATTGTATTTTGTGCTTTTTTTCCGTACCTGGGAATTCGCAACATGTTAATGGTAGTTATTATCGTTACTAGACAAAGTTTCCTTTCTCTGTCTTTCGGTGCATGGTTGGTTTTATGTAATATGGCCTGTTGTTCCCAAAACACCCCAAAATGACATGCAAAATTGCTGAGAATTTACTCATCTTTATGCACGTCTTTGATTAATTAATCCCCGTAGAAGAGACATAATAATAATCCATCGACTATATATCACAATTTAAAGAGTGGGCTGGTCCCAAGGAGTGGCCTTTAATGAATGGGCTTATCCCATGTCAGGACCATCTCTTAGAAAATGCAATGTGATGTGTGAACATTAGAATTCATGGTCCAAATTGATCCCTGCAAGAAGCTTGAAAGAAACTACTTCTGCTTCTATTTTCGTTAATAGTATAGGTAAAGAAAATTAAATATATTAAGCATGATAGATCTCTTCTTGTTGGTTTGAGCACAAAATCATTTAGCGACCAAAATAACAACTTGAGGCACTCTTCCTAAGTTAAAACTCTTTGATTCATTACGGCTGGTTGTTTTATAAGAGGATGATGTTAGTTGTTCTCCGTAATAATTTATTGGATTCGAGTTTGTCTCTGAAATGGGTATGAGCAGTTAATGGTTTAGGAATTAATAAGGGCTTATTGTTTTGCCCTTTTTTGAGTTAGGTGATTTGAGTGTAGATTTTGAATTGAGTTTGAGTTATAATTTGAGTTGAAGTTGTAACTTGAGTTTGTGTTTGGTTGTGTACATTTGAGTTATGGTTTGAGATAAAAATCTTTTTGAGTTTGTGTTTAAGTGAGTCAAAACTTGAATTTGTATTTAGATAGTATTTTAATAAAAACTTAATGCTGATGAAAAATTTTAATAGGGTATATGGGTGGGGTTTTATTCGTCTTTTCGTTGTTAACGCATAGAAAAAAAATCATCTCAATCAGAATTAAAACGAAAAAGTTATAGCATTTTTAAAAATATAAAAAATACTGTTCATTAATTTGAGTTTAAGTTTCTGAACTCGAGTTGAAGAGGAAACTTGAACTCGAGTTTTAGTTACAAACTCGAATTCAAACTCGAGTTCAAACTTAAAAGAACATGAACTTGAATAAAATTATAACTCAAGTTACTTTTTTGAGTTTTTAACTCAAAAAAAGAGCTACCGAACCGCCCCTAAGTAATGTGGAGATGCCTTCTCTCTTCAATATCATTTTTATAAAGTAGTCTCCTCAATTTTTTTTTTTTTTTGAAAAAAAAACTTTTTTTAAATCTGTTAGTGAAAGGAGAAAAAAAAAGTCTCTGATATGATATCTTGAAACTTAACTTACAAGCAGGATTAAAAACATCCTAGTTCATAATTAAGAAAAGAAAAAAAAAAGAAAAAGAAAAGAAAAAACATCCTAGGTTCATCCTAATAATTAATCATCAACTTCCTGACTCAATTAAGTTACATGTTAGTCAATAACTGCCTTGACCACTTCCGGATTACTGCTCAACCCCTTTAAAGTTGAGTTGGGATTCCACCCCAAAAGAACATTCTCAAAAGAAAGTTACATGTTAGCTTTTGCTTATTTTTGGAGTTTTGAAAGTGGCGTTCTGGTAAATATCCTAGAGTCCAGGGTCAAAGACATTGCAAGTGGTGCCGAGAACGCCCGGAGTATGAGTACCTAATAACTGTCAGGACAAAGGGTTCAACCAAAAGAGAGCAACGCGGACTGACCTCATCACTGATGTTGGTCCATGTGCTGATCACTATCCCTTAGTTCTCCAATTCTTCCATCATAATACCTGTGACATTGATCGATAGGGACGTAACTCGAGGTTGTTAGCATTTTATTAGTTGGCATGTTTTGAAATTGGGTTGTACAAAATTTAAAAATAGGGTTAAGTTCATGATTGATGTAGATTTAGATTTTGAGGTGATTTTAGTTGTTAATTGCTTCAAATTTAGAATGATTTTGTTGATGGAAATTAATATTTGGAAGGTGTTGTACAAGGATTCGAACTTGAATATGAAAATAAGGTGCTACAAGGATTCAGACTTGAATATGAGAATAATTTAAATCTTTTAATTAGTAGTTGATTAGACTTTCAAAGAGAATGAATGTGATAATTTTATCACGTGGAAAACAACAATGCAAAATAGACGCCATTATCTCTTTTAGCACCAAAAATCGGTTGTGGTTGGTTTTGTGAAGATTATTATGGGTTTAACATGAGTGGTTATGCAGAGTGGATAACGTTTGTTATATATATTGCATGTGTGTTCGTGAAGTTGTGTGCCTAGGAAGGAAGGGAAATTGTTTTTTTTTTTTTTTTTTTTTATGTCTTTGAGTTTCTAGAAATTGAAGGTGACATTTGGGGCATGGTTTTTATAGAAGAAATATTCAGAAAAAGTCTATGTGAGTGTGAGCCTTTATGTGTTGATTGAAGATCATCTTTCGGGAGAAGGATTAGAAGCTTTCGGAAGAAAGTGCACTGCCAACCGAAGGGATTTCACCGTGTAGTTTGAAGACGAGTGGTGCTCGCTGGACAAGACCATTAAGGAGATTCGACACGACAGCGACAACGTCAGAGAGGAAGTCTTTGGGTGTATAAGTCCGATTGGTGTTTGTAATCATTTGATCTTAGTGGATTGTTCATTGTCTGGGCGTTGCCCCGTAGAGTAAGTATGCGCACCGAACTACGATACCATTTTCGTGTGTTCTTTATGCTTTCTATTATTTTATTGCACTCACAATCACTGAAACTAAATTAAAAGAAAAATAAATATGTCTACACTTTTATTATCATCAGTGTTACAAGAAGTGTTGCAACACTCTTTGTGACACCGACCGAAAAACAGACCTG
>NW_010358172.1:831285-853544 GCF_000414095.1 Morus notabilis | reverse complement strand
AGCGGTTCACTAACCGTTTGTTTGAGTTTTGGGATTTGATCTGTATTGTCAGGGATGGATTTTTTGAAAGAAGGTGGTTCAATTTCGCGCCCTCCCCTCATAGACAGTTCCAACTACTCATATTGGAAAGCGCGTATGAAGGCGTTCATCAAAGCTATTGATGAAAAGGGATGGAGAGCTGTCTTGACTGGTTGGGAGCATCCAGTTACACATGATTCTGAAGGGAAGGAGATATTAAAGCCCGAAACTACTTGGTCAACTGAAGGGGACAAGTTGGCAAACAACAATTCTAAAGCGCTGAATGCTATCTTTAACGGGGCAGATACGAACCAATTAAAGCTCATTTCAACGTGTGAAACGACCAAGAATGCATGGGAGACATTGCAAACGACACATAAAGGTATAGTTGCCGTGAGGCTCTCAAAACTTCAAATCCTCACTACAAGGTTTGAGAACCTTCGAATGCAAGAAGATGAAACAATTTCTGAGTTTAATTCAAAATTGTGCGGTATTACTAATGAGGCATTTGCCCTTGGAGAGGAGAAGCTTGTGAGGAGGCCTTGAGGTCTCTTCCACAGAGGTTTACTTACAAAGTGACAGCTATCGAGGAAGCTAAGGATGTCCAAACAATGAAACTTGATGAGCTAATAGGTTCTTTGCGCACTTTTGAGATGAATCTGGATGAAAATAAGGAAGGAAAGAAGGAGAAAAACATTGCCTTTCAAGTCGAAGTTGATTCTGATGATGAAGAAGACTTGGCCTAGTCCATAACAAGGTTGTCGAAGAAATTCAATAAGGTGATGAAGAAGGTCAATAGGAAGAATGAGAATTCAAGAAATGGAAACTCCAACAATTTTTAAAAGAGTAAATCTGCAGCAAATAACACAGAATTGAAGACAAAAAATAGGGGTATTCAATTCTGGGAATGCGACAGTTACGGCCACATTCAATCCGAGTGTGCCAACACTCTAAAGAAGAAGAAGAAGTCTCTGAATGCGACGTGGAGTGATGAAGACTTTGAAGGCAGACAGGAGGATGAAGACCATGTGAGTAACTACATTGCTTTCAATGTTTATACTGATCAAGGTGTTTTTAGAGACAGTATTACAAAAGGTGTTGCAGACAGTGTTACAACAAATGCTGAAACAGAATCCGTGAACAGCGAAACTAAAGGAGATTTTTCAGATTCTGAGAGTAACAGTGATGGCGAAAAGTTGACTATTGATAACATACAGGAAGCTTATAAGACCATGTTCAGCAAATGGGTTAAAGTGTGTGAAATGAATACGTATCTACGAGAGTGAATTGATGAACTTGTTAAAGAGAATGATGTGCTTAAGAGGGCTGCTGTAAACTATGAATTTCAAGCTGCTGAAAATGAGAAAAAGTTGCATGACACAAGGGTAGAATTAGAGCGCACTCAAAAGTCACTTAAAATAATGAATTCCGGCACCACCAAACTTGATCATATTCTCTCTATGGGAAAAGCTAGTTGTGATCATCATGGACTTGGCTACACTGGTGAGTGTTCAACATCCAAGATAGTGTTTGTGAAGGAGACACCCGCTCCTAAATCTTAGACTATCATCAGTAAGAAAGGTATTATCTTACCCCCACGACGTAAAAAGTTTGTTCTCATATGTCATTACTGCGGTTTAGCTGGCCATATAAGACGAAGATGTTACAAATACTTGAATGCTTTACAAAGAGGTATGATCATTAATCCACCGAATTCCATATTCACAAGGACACCTAAAGGAAAGATTGATGTGCAAAATAAATTTTCTAGACGTGTTTGGGTAAGGAAATCTGATTTAAGGTGTCATAGGGCTTATACTTTTTTTAAAGCATGTACTACTAACTCTGGGTATTATAGTAATGGTCACTCCAAGTTTTTGATAGGTGATAATGCATGAGCGAATATTATATTCAGGGGGAGTAAGACTCGTAGAGGATTTAGGGGGAACGAGCTTCAGAGATCAATAACCTTGAAAAATGATCTCCAGGAAAGTGTTGCACTGAGCGTTCCATCAAGTGTTGCAACATTTTCTGCAACAAGAGTCTCTAGAAGAATTTTTTTCTTATTTTTGCTTTGCCTTATTTTTGCCAAAAGGGGGGAGAACATTGTACTTTTATGATTCGTCTAGTTTTTGAATTTTTATTAAAAATAGGAACTTGTGTTAGTTTTGCCAAAAAATGCTAAAGGAGGAGATTGTTAGGATTTTATTAGTTGGCATGTTTTGGAATTGGGTTGTACAAAATTCAAAAACGAGGTCAAGTTCATGATTGATGTAGATTCAGATTTTGAGGTGATTTTGATTGCTAATTGCTCTGAATTTAGAATGATTTTGTTGATTGAAATCAATATTTGGAAGGTGTTGTACAAGGATTCGGACTTGAATATGGAAATAAGGTGCTGCAAGGATTCAGACTTGAATATGGGAATAATTTGAATCTTTTAATTAGTAGTTGATTTGACTTTCAAAGAGAATGAATGTGATAAATTTATCACATGGAGAGCAACAATGCAAAAGACACGGCATTATCTCTTTTAGCACCAAAAATCGGTGTGGTTGGTTTTGTGAAGATTATTATGGGTTTAACATGAGTGGTTATGCAGAGTGGATAATGGTTGTTATATATATTGCATGCGTGTTCGTGAAGTTGTGTGCCTAGGGAGGAGGAGAAATTGTTTTTTTTTTTTTTTTTATGTCTTTGAGTTTCTAGAAATTGAAGGTGACATTTGGGGCATGGTTTTTGTAGAAAAAATATTCAGAAAAAGTCTATGTGAGTATGAGCTTTTATGTGTTGATTGAAGATCATCTTTTGGGAGAAGGATTAGAAGCTTTCGGGAGAAAGCGCACTGCTAACCAAAAGAATTTCGCCGTGTAGTCTGAAGATGAGTGGTGCTCGCTGGACAAAGCCATTAAGGAGATTTGACACGGCGGTGACAACGTCAATAAGGGAGTCTTTGGGTGTATAAGTCTGATTGGTGTTTGTAATCCTTTGATCTTAGTGGATTGTTCATTGTCTGGGCGTGGCCCTGCAGAGTAGGTGTGAGCACCGAACTGTGATACCCTTTTTGTGTGTTCTTTATACTTTTTGTTATTTTATTGCACTCACAATCACTGGAACTAAATTAAAAGAAAAACATATATGTCTACACTTTTATTGTCATCAGTGTTACAATAAGTGTTGCAACACTTTTTGTGACACCGACTGAAAAACGGACCTAACAGAGGTGATGATGACAAAACATTGAAGTACGATTTGTCATGACTTAATTAATATTTAAAGATCGATTTTTATGATCCGGAATGAGATTAAAATTATGTCTCTTATCACTCTGCTGAATATGACTTGGACTGAGGTGAATTAAGACTCCCTTATGCTAGTTGATGAAATCATGAACAAAGTTCCTTTTCTGTTTCATTTGTAGTCTAATGGCCCGTTTAGTTTGCTGATTTAAGTTTTTAATTCGAATTGAGATGTGACTTTATGTGAGAGCTTTTTACTGTAGTAAAAAAGTTAGATGTGACTGTTTCTGAGAGCTTTTTACTATAGTAAAACTCGAATTCTAAACTCGAATCGGTGAAGTGAACGGGGCCTAAGTAAATTGCTAAGTGACTGCTAATCTGAAAGTGTGATGACACAATTGATCCCTCGTTCAAATCTATAGGGTCGCTATGCAATTCCCATGAAATGTGATGTTGGGTAAGTGTTGATCAGCAACCATTAGGAAAGCTGACATTCGGTTTGGTTACAAAAGGGCAGGTGGTGAGTGGCCGTTACCATACTTTAAAAAGAGGCTTGAGTTCAAGTGGTGTATAGTGGAGCTTAGACATCCATACGTACGTTATAAGCAAATTTTTGTGGTGGTTGGATGGTGACAGAAATTATCAACAAAACACATGCAATATCATTGTGTCTCTCGAACATCATGTGCTAGCTTTAAGAAACTTGTACGGAGGTTATACAGCATATACTTTGTCATGAGTCTACACATGCGTTTTCTCTCCTTTTGTCCACTCTCACAACTATGCAAACAAATGTTAATCTCTTTAATCAAATCAAGGCCTTTGAGGTCCTACCTTGCAAAGAACTCTCTATAGTTTCATTCTACTACATTAATTTTCTCAAAACAAAATATTAATTGATTAGTTTAGCTGGTTGCTGTACTTATCTTTTTGTGGCATAAGTTAACTGAAGAATCTCATGTGTTAAGTACGTAGGCCCTAAACCCACGTGGGTGTGCCTCTAATTTACTAGTAATTTACCACCCTAAGGATTAGTCCTCTTTTCCTAAAATTTCAAATCCCAATATTGTCCGCTTTGAAATAATTTAGCCGAAAACCCCAAACTTCATGGTTGCATTGCCTTGGTACTCATGGATCATGGTCGTACTGCACTTTCCATAAGTTGCTTCCATATTGACTTGACACACATGCACAAGTGGAGCTTTGTCCCTTATTACAGCCTTTTTGGTCCATATTGCTTTGGCTACTAGTCTACAAAAGTATACAAAGTAAATATTCACTACCGTCCTTCCTACAATATCACCGTGGACAGTGCGGAGCACACTTTTCTTCGGATACAAAGTTAGCATGTTGATTGATACATGTATTTCAGTTTCTTTACCCAACAAAAAAAAAAATTACAAATCCATTAGGGGAATTCTAGTTTTCAGAATGAGATATTAGCTAGAGAGAGATGCAATAGTCTGAGAGATGAGAGATGTGTGATTCTCGTAACATTTTCTTATTCATATCATTATAAGATTTATGTGAGTACGCATGTTTGTTTTTCTTTTAATATTATTGCTCTCATAACAGTTTTAACAGGAATTACATATTATATGTGGAAAAATTTATTCAATAGAATATGTAATCATGTTTCTAGCCTGTTTTGCATTATGTTTTTAGTCAAAATCATCACAAATGCCAAATCCTAATATTGCCCACTTTATAATAATTATGACATCAGCATCGAAAAATAATTTAGATATGGTATTTCTCTCTTTGCTTTTTGGTGTGATTACATGGAATTGGGAGATTGGCGCGGGAGGTAAGAACTAATGCATGCCAATCTAGTTAGCATGTTCTAGTACTTACTGATATGATCAATTGTTTCTTTCGCCATATATTGTTCTACAGAACCCTTACTTTTCTATTTCCAAAAAGTTAACAAGAGAAAAAAAAAAAAAAAGAGTAAAATGTTGTAGATAAGAGATTCTACTGGTTTCATGACACTAATTATACATGCCAAAAGGTACATGTATGTATTTTTACACATCATTTTTAACATGGCAAGTACATCTGTGGCATTTTCCTGGTATTCCACCGCAACTATAGTCTGTTAGCCCGTCTGTAATCTATATATCTGTGTGCCTCATAAGTACTTCTCTCTTTTAACATTTGGAATTTCCAAATGGCATGGATTTGACACCACAATTTGGTTATCAATTTGCAAACGATCATGGATAGGTTTCTTTAGCTTGGAGGCTCGGCATCCTTCAAAATCTTGTCATGCGCGGTAGATTCTCAGTAATGTTCATCAGAAGTGTCGATGTATGATAGGCTTGAAAACGGTAAAGATATATACATAGGCTTTTCATTTTGCTAAGTGTCGAACTACGATTGGCTCGAAATTGTGTATAAAGACGTACATGTCGGCTGTCATTTCGGCTGTGTCAGTGTGTGATAGGCTTGGAATATGCACAGACGGACTGAAATGTACATTAAAGTTTACATTACATTGCCAAGTGTCAGCACATTATTTGGTTTCCTTAGCTTTTTTGTTGGCAATAAAAAAAATTTGTATGACTGCATTTTGAGGAATAAATATATATGCATGGTAAAACGGATACTTTAATACCCAGTACGTACTTACCAACAGAAAACCATGCATGATATAATAAATTAAGAGGAATTATAAGATGATAAAAGAAACTAAATTATGATCAATTAGATTTTTTTTTTTGGTTCAGCGAAAAAAAAAAAAATAGGATTTTTGTTGTGAAACAATGCCACCACTTCATATTCCATAACCTCTCATTTAGATCTCATTATCTCCTTCATATTTCTTCCCTTAATGTTGTGTATTATCTCTCCATAATATCTATCTTAATGTATATGTAACTCATGTCCTTTGCCCTTACCTCTACTCATGGCTCTTAGCCTATAAATAGAGATGGTATGAGCATGTTTGGATTACTCCACACAAGTAAATGAAAGATTAAAAAGTTGTCTTGGCTCTCATATTCTCTTATGTTGTCTTTATTATTCTCTTTTAAGGTTCTGCAATATTTGGTTTTCACATTTGTTTTACAACAATTTTGCCCTTTTATGAAGGGAAGTACATTTTTTCTTTATGTGTTATGCATCCACAGTAAAAATAAAAAATAAAAAAAATGCAAACATACATCATCAGAACTATAATCAAACCTTTAATCCACATTCTCACGTTAACAAAAAAAAAAAACATATGTAGAAAAAAGAAACAAATAACTCAAAATAAAATAAATAACCAAAATTAAAACACATCTATCACATCATCACCACCACGACGACCAGTACTACCATCCTCGTTAGTGTCATCATCACATAATTACAAAAAAGAAAAGAAAAAAAAAAACAAATGTTCAATCAATTAAAATCTAACAAAACCGAAATACCATAGGCATTAATCATAATCACAGAAAGATATATACAAAGCCGCTAGCAAAATCACATAATAATTGAACCAAAATTACAAACACACGAGATCAACTTAAAAACCAAAATCATCATCAACAACCTATTACCAATTTTAACAAATCTAATATCGTCATTATCAAATAATAAGAACTAAACAAACAAACAAAAAAACTAGCTAATAAATAAACAAATATAAACAGAACAACTTACAAAAACCAAATATAAGGAAATTAGAAAAGGAGAAGGCAATGGAGACTGCTGAGAGAATAAGATCACCGGAGGCAAGCTAGGCACTGGGAGGGCGGCCGGAAATTTTGAGGAAAAAGAAGACGGAGATCTGGGGGCTGATTAATAGATTAGACCACTAGCTAGCGATGATTTTTTATCATCACTACAAGTAACACATCGTGATTAAATTGGAGAAAAACAGCAGAGTTTCATTATTTGTGGGACTGATAATTTTAAAATAATTCTTAAGGTTTTAAAATAATTCTTAGGGTTGACACTAATTGTTACTAAAAGTTCTTAAAAATTCCCCAAAAAAAAAAAAACAATTACTGCTTGAGTTAACAGCGTTAATTTTTTTAGAAGATCAAAATTTTAAAATATTTATCGACAATTATTAAAGGTGATCAAGAATTATTTGGGTGCCACCATTTTGCACTCTAATGTTAGAAGCCTTTCATACGAAAATTTTCTCGAATTAGGCCTCACTCACATGATTATCCATATCGTCAATAAAGTCAAAGCTTCAACGACGAAGACGATCGTGTAAAGTTTTGTTGCTAAAGGGCACAATTGTTGTTGCAGTACATTACAAATAGAACATGCATGCATGGCGTGCGTATGACGTTATGTAGGCCAATTTCTTCGTTCATGTCTTCATGCATGTCTTTTTCAAAATTTGTTGTTGCATCTGCATCACCTGATTTAGGTGCATTAATATAATATATATAGTAAATATATATTCATATATTTAATTACTACCATTAGCAGGAGAATACATGATGATATATCGCTGTTATTAAACAGCCTGAAATTATTAGTAGGTCCTATAGGTTTCCTTTTGCTGGATTTATAGTAGGTTCTGTTTACAAAAATCTGTAATGGAATCAATATTATATATAGAATGAAACTATTATTATTATTATTATGTGACACAGTGATAGTGCAAAACACGTATGAAATGCAACGGTGAATACAAAAGTCGAAAATCCAAGGGATTTATTTTGGGAAAGCTGTGCGTGTGTGTGTATGCCTCTGAGTTTTCTACTTAAATCATATGGCCACCACACTAATTAAACATATATAAATAAGTCCATATATATAAGTCAATTCTCTTCCAATACTCAACTTCATTTCAACCCCATGTTTTGGGTGTTTCTTTTTAAATATTCTTGTTTTTATAAGGTGTAGATTGGCCTCTAGTTATGCGTGCAAACCTCGAATTTATACTTTTAGATATATAGGGTGTAATTGATTTGCTGCTATACAGAGAGATTATATATATATATATATACATGTGTGTATGTATATATGCACATTTCTCTCTATATATGTGTCGCATGGCTAAGATGGATCGTTCTCATGGTCCATGTGGATATGAGAAAAGCAGTTGGCACCTGAGAAATGCACCACATAACATTTAAACACATAGCTAGCTAGGTAAGGTGTTAAGGAGAACCGCACCTATATATATATATATATATATATATATCACTACAACAAAAGTTATTAGCGATAACATTATTAGTCACGACATTTATCGTTGCTAAAATCACAGTATTAGTGACGACATGTTGTCACTAAAAACAAAACAAAATTTTTGAACAACCTATCGTTGCATTCACTATTTGAGATGTCATGTCGTTACACAAAATTTTACTATTTGTGACGACATATCGTCGTTAAAATTTGACAAATTATTCGCGACGACATGTCGTCGCTAACAACTATTGGCGTCAAAACCAATCTAGCGCCAACGATTTTGGCGCCAGTTTGTCCATTATATGCAACAACATGTCGTCGCAAATATTGATTGTTACAGTTGGCGGTGACGTGGCCAAAAAGAGGTGAAAAATTTGGCGGTTTCCCGCGCAAAGGTTCCAGATAGTTCTTTATTTTTTGCAACGACATATTGAAAAGTCGTCGCAAAAAACAGTTTCAGAAAATTCTTTTCAGAACGACTATTTTTGCGACGACACATGTCGTCACAAAAAGGGATTCCAGAAAATTCTATCAAGGACGACTAGTTTTTGCGACGATATGTTTAATAATGTCAAAGTAAATAACTGAGAATTTAAATTTCACCGAAAAAAGGGCGGAAACTTTGATGGTTTCCTTAAAATTATTTACGACGACAATTTAACAATGTCGTTGCAAAAAATGAGCATGAGTATATTCCTCAAGAATATTCTCAGAAATATTAATGAGGTGAAAAAGAACAACATCGTTTTAACGTTAATTGCGAAGACTATTTAATATTTGTTGCGACGACATAATGTCGTCGTAAAAATCCACCTATATAACCGCGATCGCAGAACTCTTTTTTCCATTTTTTTCGGTGACCCTCTCGGTTTTCTCTCTCCTTCTCCGTCTAAAACCTCTAAAAACCATCCAAAAACTCTAAAAAAGCATAAATATATCATTCTGTCTTTAAATCCTTCATTTGTGGAGAAAAATATTCTAAAAAACTTCAAGAAAATGGAGTTTTCACCTCGCTGTCACCGCCCGTTTTTCTGGCCGTCGTCGTCATTTTCCGGCCGCCGTCACCCTCCCAGCCATGCTGCAGTGCCATACCATTTTCTAACCCCCGGTGTTTGTGGGTTTGGATTTTGTGAGTTAATATTTTGGTATTTTATAAATTGATTTTGGTATTTTAGTTGTGGTTTGTGGTTTTGTTTTGGATTTTGAATTTAGTTTGTGAATTGTAAATTAGAATTGAAATTTGTGGTAATTAGATTAAAATTTGTATGAAATTTGTTTGATGATGATTATGTGATGATGATTAAAAAATAGGCGACCTATGGAAATATTAAGAAGTTAAAAATAATGAGTTATATATATATGATGATTAAAAAATTTAGATGGAAATTTTAATTAGTATTATATTATTAATTTAAAAAATTAAAATAAATATTATAAAATAGTTAATAGAATGTTAAAGAAATATTACAATATAACTTGTGTTAATTTTCATAAAATTTGATAAAGCTTCATAACAGGTAATCATGTCTGACCCAGTCGCTAATTATGCTGGCTCTTCAGGGGAAGCGCCGCCTCCACCCGATCCTTATAGGTTGCCATCACACTGTGAGTCTGGTATGTTAGAATATAATTATAAATTTGTTAAATTAATTACATCAGTATTATATGATCATTAAATATATTTCATTCTACAGCACCCGATGCTGCACCTCGACGACGTCGTAAGTATACTCGTGATGTTTAATTATATATTTTTATTTAAATCGCATTATGTATTTAATTATTTTTCTTATAATATTTATAGCATCAGATGGAGGGAGAAAGAGAAACGCAGATCTAGACGCAGTCTACTACTTCTAGATCATCCGCAGCAAGAGCAATTAACGAGGAGGATATTATGGAGCAATTTATGGGCACTCGCAGAGGACACAAGACTGGAGTGGGTCGCACACTCCCACAAAAGGTTTATCGAGGGGATGCGTCGTCATCTGGCTCACGCTCGACAAGATCTTCTACGACACGTTCGAACCCACACGTAGAAGAATACTTACAACAACAAATGTGATGCTAGTGATGCTACTAATTTAAGAAATTAGATTTTTATTAATGTAACAATTTTATTGTTTCCGTATATTTCTACTATAATTATATTTTTATTTTATTTTATTAATTAGCGACGACAAATGTGGTCGCAAAAAATATAAACCACATCAGTTAATTCTGCATCTTTTGTGACGACTTAATTCGTAAAATGTCATCGCAAATAATTAATGTTATGTCATCTTAACGATGTAATCGATGAAATAATTACAGCGACTCATTTACAATGATTATTGTCACAAATATAATTACGATGACTGATTATAGCGACAGATTTATAATGATAAGTGATCACAAAAAATATATTTATGATGACTTTATATTTTTTAGAGCGTCTTTTTATCGTCGCTAAGAAACTATCGGCTCTCGGTGGTTACCCTCGGTCCCATCGTGCCAATACAAAAGAACGTGTGTACCCCACCAATTTCATATAACTTGTGGTCTTCCATTCTCCTTTCTCTCTCATCTCTCCTACGTGTTCAAGTTCACTGCCCTCCACATATGTCCAATATTAATTAATAATTATATACCCTTTTGCTTACACTTTTTTGTGGACGTCCATGTCATCAACCTAATCCATTTATTTCTCTCTCCTCTTAATCCACACACACACACTCTCTCTCTCTATATATATATATATATGGGATTCATTTCCACGTCGATGCCACGACTTCGAACATTGTGTTTTTTCAGCTCTTATCAGAAATGTAAAGAAATTATTCTCGCAATCGTTAGAGTACGGTCTAAAAAGTAGTGCCATATGACCGAGGTCTTGAACTTGAAAGAACCCCATATAGTATGTACATGTATATTCCGTGGGCGTTGTATTTATTTTTGAGTCACTGTCCAGTAGGACCACTAATGTTTAGGCAGACTGTGTTTAGGGTTGTATGGTGATGAAGAAGAAAGCAATTAAGGACCACTAATATTAGTCATTCTACAAGGGCCCGTGAGAGTATAGTAAATGAATTCTATTTGACTTTCAACCGAGGCCGCTAGCAGATTCCTCGGCGCTTATCTTTTCAATATTTAGGGTCTGTTCATTTCACCGATTATAGTTTAAAATTTGAGTTTTGTTACAGTAAAAAGCTCTAAAAAATAGTCACATTTAACTTTTTACTACAGTAAAAGGCTCTCACATAAAGTCACATCTCAACTCGAATCAACGAACTAAACAGACCACTAACGATTGTGATGACAGTTATTGTTATTGTTCTTGTTCTTGTTATGAAAGACATGAAGCGATAACCTGTTTCCTTAGAACCACCTCACTAATATTGCAATAATTCTGAAGCAAATAGTTAATTATTTAGGGTTCGTTTGTTTTATGGGTTTAAATCATGGTTCATAATTTTAATTTTTAAAATTTAAATTTTCTATAAGAGAAAAAACACTGTAACAGAATTAAGAACCATAGTTTGAACTATATAGAACTCTTAAAACAAATAGATCCCTTAATTGTGAGTGTATATATATATGTATGTCATGTATATGTATATATGTTCGGAAAAAAAAACATGCAGAAAAATTCCTATCGCTAGAAGATATTATATATAGTGCGTGTGTATACATATATATAATTGATACACGCATATATAGACGTAACATCTTATATGCGCGAGAAATAGCTAGCAAGAGAAAAGGCAAACGTATGCGTATTGTGTATTTTCTTGCTAGCTAAAAGATAAATGAAAGCAACATATATGTGCGTGGCAGAGTGGGTGTGCGTAAAATTTTAAATTTTAGATTATTCTCACTAATACTCTTAAATTGTGGAGTTATTCTCACTTAATTCTAAACTTTAAAAATTCTCATTTTATCACTTGAATTTTATATTTATCCTATTTAAATCATTTTGTATGAATTTATGTTAAAATATATCAAGAAAAAGAATGGTTAAGTGTGGTCATGTAGTTTTTATATTTTTCTTTTTAACATAAATTTAAACAAAAAGGCCACGTAATTGCGTTATAAATTTTTTATATGTTTTTAACATAAATTACAACAGAGGGTTAAGTGGGGAACGATTCAAATTCATAAGATAAAATGAAAATTTTTGAAATTCAGAAGACAAACTAAGGTCCCGTTTATTTCACATATTCAAGTTTTACTACAGGTAAAAAATCTCAGAAATAATCACATCTAACTTTTTGCTACAGTTTAAAACTCTTATATAAAATCACATCTCAACTCAAATTAAAAATTCAAATCAGCAAACTAAATGAGTTCTAAAAATGACCTTAAAATTTAAAGAAACCCTGATAAAAATTCTTTTTTTTTTTTGGGTTAACATATGGGACTTTCCATCATTTGTGGATATATATGATGGGGCATGAAAACTACAGAATAAGGAAGGATTTAAGGAAGTGGGTTCTTATGTCATGGACGACAAATGATGATGATAGTGATACGAGATCCAGAGGATCGATGAATGTCTCAGAAGAGATGGCCAAGTTCATGTAGGCCATATGGCCATTAGGATTCTGGATATCTTTTAGTCTAGGCTGTTTGCAATCATGAGATTTTCCTGTCTTCCTGCAATTATTAATTCCTCAATTACATACTGCAATTTTTTAAAAAAAATATATATATATATAGCTATTACCTAATTTTGAATTTGATGCATGATATAATAAATAGTATATTTATTATAATCATTCATAAATAATATTTTTCTTTTTTAATATTAAAGAATATAAAGGTAAAATAGGATTATCAGCTAAAAAAATAGAAATATACGTAAATATTGATTTAGAAATGTATATAATTTAGGGTTGCATGAGATCGGTAATTGGTAAATTTGGGATTTATTCATGTAAATCTTGAATTTAACAAATTTGGTCATCGAGTACATCTTGGACTTATCTTGTTAGATTTTTTGCTGGTGTTTGTGGCAACAATATTCAAGAAAATATACTGCAATTTTGGTTATTTGTTGGGCAAGGAAAAATTGTCAGCCGTATTTGAACTTCAAGAGAAAATTATATTCGATAAG
Organism: Morus notabilis; assembly: GCF_000414095.1. Taxonomy (NCBI): domain Eukaryota; kingdom Viridiplantae; phylum Streptophyta; class Magnoliopsida; order Rosales; family Moraceae; genus Morus; species Morus notabilis. The sequence continues at coordinate 840,047 of NW_010358172.1, read as the reverse complement.
TTGCCAAAAAAAAAAACCCCCCGGATCTTTCATATCTAATAAATAATATTAATCAAATTTAATTATAAAGTAAATCCACAATTTATCCAGTATATATTGAATTATTGCTATTTTTTTAACTTCTCCAGAATCTAAATCATTTTTCTATTCCGTTCAAAAAAAAATTCTATTTTTCTCATTCTTCAACAGGGAAAAAAAAAAGTAAACCCTAACATTTTCTCCCTAAATTCTAGAAAAAGGAAAAAAAAATTGTACCATTCTAATTATATGAGTCCTCAATGGTTATCATGAGCCTGGCCTACTCATGCAAGTTGATTACTTGCCCTTTATAGGATAAATAATCACCTTAGTAGAACACCCTAACCGTCCATGTTTCCCATCGGATAGACAAATTAATCACCATTGGATCATGGTAAAACATTACTTTAAAATTTATTTTGCAATATTAATTTGTGTGATAAGTAATATTTCACTCCAAGTTGTGGTTTATTCGCGGAAAAATGATGAATTTTCCTGACAATATTGCACAATATGAATGTAACTGTATTATACTACAAACAAGTACCATGCATCATGAAAAACAAGGATCGACCAATTTGCAAGCTGAGTTAGTCGTGGCTTTCATTATTGATCTTCCATCTATAATATATACGGTCAACAATTGCTTGCGTGAATTTACCAGGGGAAAAAAATAAAGAAAAAAAGAAACCGATGTGTTCCATGTATCTCAAATCTTTAGTCATCAAAAACTAAACTAAGGGCCTTTATTAAGGATCCAAATTATAAGATTACAGGGGTCTTTAGCAAAAAAAAAATAAAAATAAAATATTACTCATCGTCTTGCAAAGAGATTAAGGGCCCGTTTAGTTCGTTGATTCGAGTTTTTAATTCGAGTTGAGATGTGACTTTAAGTGAGAGCTTTTTACTGTAGTAAAAAAGTTAAATGTGACTGTTTGTGAGAGTTTTTTACTGTAGCAAAACTCAAATTTTAAACTCGAATCAGCGAAATGAACGGGTATATTATTTGCGAATCATCCTCTACTACATTGGCTGAGGTATATGCATTTTAATATGCCGACCATGTATATATCAAACTTTAGGGGGGAAAAGAGTCACCAGTTTTAAATAAACATTAATAGATTATACTAATTATTACAGTTACAAATTTACAGTAATTAAAGAATTTTATATAGTTTAAAGAGTGGGAACCTTCCACAGAATATCTCAACAGAGATGTTAAAATTCCAAAGAAAGTTTAGTGAGAAGATTAATCATCTAGACAATCTCTTTCGAACCAAATAAATGAATATTGTGATGGATAATTTGAATGGCCTTAGTAGTTTCTCTTCATCTTTCGCATTGGAGCACTCACTCAAGAAATCACTAATAGGATTGATCATTGAGAAGATATATTAATGTTGAAATAGTAAAAGTGTGAAATCAAATTGGAATTAAAGGATACCGCCACGGTGATGTTATGGTCTTAATCATTAAGATACTTATTTTTATGTAAAATTTTATTCTGTTTTCTCTAAAATTTTTTTTGAATAGGTGAACCTATTAGTTAAATGCGGTTATTTTAGTCTTAGAATAGCTTTTGTAGGGGGAGTAGTGATTAGTAAATATTGGGTTCGATTTTTATGCATAAGGTGGAAACTTGTTTTTCCTTGGGATAATTCAAAACTTTAGCTTTGTATATGTACTAATAAATTAGAAGGGTGAATTATTAAATATTTTGTATTTTTTCTAGCCTATACTATATATATTTTATTACATTAGTTACAGGTTCGTAACATATGCATAACTAATATTACGTGTTATTTTACAATCTTATTAATGAAAAACGCTATATATTCTGATGAGGTTATATTCCCATAAGATGTAAGAGTGTGAACCTCATCACGTGGGGCCTGCCACGCTTATCATGGGAATATGTAAAGACTTTTCCTAATTAATCTACTCCAAGCAAAAAAGCAATTATCGTTTACAGTGAAGGCTCTTAAAATCGTTGATTTTGAAATAAATTTAGCTACCAAATCTACCTCTATATTTTAATAGAGAATGTGAACCTAACTTCCAGGGAATACCTCAACCGAGACCTTATATAGTCAAAGCAGTTACAGTTACAAATCTCGTGATGTTTGAACAGTTAGGGTCAGTCACACACACACAATTTTCTATACACACACACACACATATATAAATATAAATATATATATATATACATATATATATATATATATTACGATCCTGTATCTCTCTTTCAGTGCACTAGCTGACTGACACAAGTACTGCTTAACCAATTTCATTTTGCTTAACAAAATCCTGATGATTCACTCAGTCCCTGCAGACCCAGTTGCATGCTTTTGAACAGTTTCCTCCATGAAAAGAAAAGGCAGCCAAAGCTCTCATCTCATGTTAGCCTCTGACAGAGAGAAATCAATGAAGCAAGATCTTGTTTAACTCTATCCGGCCTCACCATATCCACTAAAATCGCCAATCTCTAAGATTCCTACGCTTTTCACATCAACCGAGTAACAATAGCACTGCACTTTTCATGAGACGGCAGGGAAGAAAATTGGGTTCGCCACGTATTGCCCCTATCATCCACACCAAGATTCTGTGCCCTCGATAATTATGGATATCAGTGACAGTAGGACTGGACCGCGGACGCCTTGCCTCTGGGATTTGATGCCCTGATATTCGACAAAACGTTGTAGATACTCTTGTTATGTTTCATCATTAATCATATCTGCATTAACCATGTCCAAGCAAACAAAAAAAAAAAAGATAATTAATAGAAAGAATTTTGTGAAAGGTGATGAAAGAATCAGACTTATGTTAGGTTCAACCGTTCTTTTATTATTATTATTATTATTATTATTATTATTATTATTATTATTATGACATGTCGTCGTCGTCATCAGATTTTCATAAGATTTAACGTTAAGAAACATGCACTGCTACCTTATAGAAATTAATACAAGCAATAATAACCACTGAAAAAATTTACCGAGATGGGACGGAATTCATGCACAACTCTCAATTTTTTTTTTTTCTTTGGAGGATTTCAAGTAGATTTTATCATTAAGCCATAGCACCTAAATGGGTTCAAATCAAATGCTATATATATATATATTGTTTCATTTTGTGAGTATATATGTAGATTTTGTTGGATGTCGATACCAAACGCACTGAATGCTTTGCAGCATGGAACCAAAATAAGTTTTCATTGGACGAGATTAACTGAATTCTTGGGTGTAGAAACTAGCTAGCTAGAAAGAGAGTAATAAGGTGATCAGCAAAAGGGAAACATCCTACGGGGGTTAGAGGCAGACCTCTATAAACAAGCCTCTTGTTCCTATTCCCACGCACTCATTTTACTACCCGAAGTCAAGATTTACCAATGCTAAAATAGCCATCGAATCGTAATGACTTTCTAGAGGTGGAAAATTCTTAAAGAGTAGTGGACAAGTCACAAGATTCTTTTCAATGAGACAAATACGCCAGGACTATATAATACATGCATAGACATTTCTCGATCATGAGGATCTAACTATTAAAGCCGTTGTTTCAGCAACGAATTGAGGATTTTTCTTTCGGCGACAACATTTAACGCCGACTTGAAAACAATGTATATATAAAGATTGACAATTTGACATCAAGACCAACATTCCTTTGTCCCCAAGCAAGATTGCCCACAAAATCCCTCAATGTGCTACCGATACAAGACTAGTTCAGTCCACACAAACAGCCATTGTAATAAAAATGTACGTGATTAGTGGCTGCCTGCCCAGTGCCTCCTAGTCTAGATGTTTTAAATTGCAATAGCAGCCACGGTCTTGTCCACAATTTTAAGTGGTTTCTATTAGCCATATATTCCTAAAATGGCACCACAATCGCAACGATATTCGATTGGGTAAATTAGAGGAATACCACTTTCAAATAATTGGTTCAATTTACAGGTAGAATTAGTGAATAACTAGATTTCATCAGCCTAATGTATACTATTTTATTTCTATTTATTCTGATTATTGCGCATAAAATGTTATTAGAAAAATGAGACAAATACATCTTAAAGTGTATGAGTTAGAATTTTAATCTTTTATTATTTTTTTATTAATATCCTTTATAGTCAAATGACTATATTAGTTAAAAGCGTATTAATAAAAAAGAATGAGTAAAAATCCAGATTTATGAACTTTAAGGATAAGTTCAGTCATTTTCTCAATATGTTATTGAGTAAAAATCCAGATTTATAAACTTTAAGAGTAAGTTTAGTTGTTTTCTCAATGTGTTATTCCTACCGATGTTGGGCCTCTTGTTATAAGAGAAATAGGCCAAATTAAGAGGGAAATTAAAATTAATATGCTAAGATTTAGATAATGTTAGTAAATAGGCCATTTAAGTGTAAATTCAGATTTACACCTAAATAAAAGTACGGAACTACCCTTAATTAAGTACAACATATTTACACCTTTCATTTTTTTCCTTCTCGTGCCAAAACAAATCCTAACACTCATTCTCTTCTCTCTCCTCCCTCTCTCTCTTTTTAAAAAACTAGTGCACATTTTCTCTCTCCTCTTACTCTTTCTCTCTTCTCTTCTCTCTCTTCAACTACCAATCTGTACCACAACGCCTCATGACTGTGAATCCTCGCAACAACGATCCAAGACTGATGGCCTTGCAACGACGAAAAGTATCGACAAGCTTTGTCGCAAGTCGGAGAGAGAGGTCGACAGAGGAGATATCAGAGAGAGATGAGAGAACCGGAGGAGAGAGAGTGGGGGAGAGAAAAGGTCATTGGAGGGAGGGGAGTTTAGGAGAGAGAAAGAGTGATAGGGAGAGATTGGAGATAGAGAAGACGAAGACTAGAGAAAGAAAGAGAGAAGACAGAAGATTCAACATAAAAGGAAAATATAATTTTTTTAAAAAAAGCTGACACTTATATTACACATATCGTCGGCCATGATCTGACAGGTTATGATCCATAACCTGACATGTTACACCCATTGCCGGCCATAATATGACAGGTTATGGATCATAACCTGACAAATTACACTAGCCGCCGGTCATAATCTATCAGATTGTGATCCGTAACCCAACAGATTATACCGGCGTCAGCCATAGTCTATCAAATTATGATCCATAACCTAATAGATGACGCCGGTCGTCAGTCGCCATCACCAGCCATAGTCTATCAAGTCCATAACTTGACATATTACGCCGACCTCCGGTCATGACAGGTTATGATCCATAGAAGAAAATGGTAAATTTGAAAATTAAAAATTAAAAATACAAAATGGCCTATTAATTTTCATAAATTGGTAAATTGACCTATTTACCTCCATAACTTTTAAATTTCGGCCTATTTCTTACAATTACCCTAAGATAAAAGATTGACATAGCACTACTACCAGAGGTCTTAAGAAAGGCCCAACGAAACAACATTTTCGCCCTTCCCCAAGGAGAGGGAGGACAAGTGCTTCGTGCAAAAGCAGATCAGATGAAATACTTGTAGGGATGGACTTAACCCATTCCGTGTTCTACTTTGATCCAACAGAAAATAAAAATATTGTTCAACCCCACCGCGATGGGTCTCTAACTAGTCACTACATATCAACAGAACATTGGAATATTACTTACAATATTCAAAGGTCCACAAGTTTTTAACATAACAATCACTGTGAACTTGAGAATATGAAACTATCGACGATAGCATACCCACAGAAAAAAGATTGCCAGTGTTGCTACGCAGAACTGTTTCAAAAATGCCCAATTGGGTAACTGCACAGAGAATGGGCAAATCAAAAGACAACCAACCATCCATTTATAGTTGCTGCAGTAAACAGCTGCAGCAGTTGATAGAGAACCAACTCCCAATACCTAATTCGAAGTATTTCTCCTCGCTGCATAGACACGATAAATTGCAATTCCAACCATAGCAGCAGCAGCAGCCCCAACTGCAAATTTGTAACAGAAACCAATTAATAGTTGCATCTAGGCAACATAATGTCGTAGTAGTTTGTTTGCAAAATGCAACCATCCCTCCGGCCCTAGAAAATGCCGTTCAAACAGACAGACCTGAGATACACATAAGAGAGCGGCTAACAAGCTGTTGATAGTGCTTCCGGCTCCTCCCCATCTCAGTTTCGGGGATATTCAAGTGAGGACGCACAGCTACATCTACAATTCTATTGAATATGTTGTTCAAATTACCCGACTTCACACTCACAGATATAGGTGCGTCTATTCCCAATTTCAGACAAACCTAGAACAGAAAATTTGCAATTATCAGGATCTGATTGCCTCGTAATGCCAGCATGCGAGACTAAGGACAAGGCAACCAATGAAAAATGGTGTACCCTCATGGAATCTTGGATTGCAACTGGATATGGATTCAGGTCAGTCTTAGTAGAAACAAGGAGAAAAGGTACACCATAGCCACTTTCTTCTCCTTGCCTAGCAACATCCACCAGCAGTTCTTGTGATCTCTTCCATGAGTATTCATCTGAACTGGAGAAAGAACAACAATGTCATGTCATGACATGCGGGAGATATACAAGGAGCGGTTACAAACCACAACCCAGATGGAAATTTCTAAAAGATCATTTCAAATGCTGAACTGAGATAAGCAAAGATTGCATGGGCTGGCTAGTTGAACTCTAAACGGTGAACCTATAAAATACAAATGCGATGACTACTAAAGACGTAATTGTCTAGTTTATTTTTTTTTCTCTATAGACTTATGTTGAAGAACCAATCACCAATTGAGGCACGCAGCATTACAAGGCAAACACACGTACTTTATAAATGTGTCATGAGCACAAGCTGGACAGGCGCAGATAGAGCTAGGGAAAATCTGAGATATATCTGGTTGACTATGTTGACACAAAGCAATAACCTCACAGGTGAAAATATTAACAATATTTTAAGAGATGAGACCATTGAGTTGTTAATACGTAAAAAGGGTATCAAACTTACCTGTCATAGAGAAAGACGGCAACATCACACGGTCCAAGAAATTCATTATTGGAGAGAAATTTTTTGAATCCATCTTCTGGTATCTCCCTCAATATAAGAGTCTTCTTATTACCCTGAACAAGCAGTGCACAAGGTCAAATGAAAAACCCAACCTACAGACATATTCAAAAAAAGATACCAGGATGAAAGAGCTTTTTTCTTGGTTAACAAATGATGACTTTTTACCAGGACATAATTAGAGTTAATATTTTTCTCAACCTGACAATCATGTATGTAAATGAAAGGATCTGGGGAAGGGGGTTTGATAACGCTATTAGATCAACAAGGGACAGTATTGCTGATAGTACTCACCCCAACCTGGTTAACAACATTTACTGCAAAACGCTCACTTGTAGTTGAAGTAAGATAACTCGACTTGAAAGGCCTGTACTTGAGATCGGCAATAAATAAATTAACATTATTCAAAGAAAAAGCAAAACAATGATGACAAAATGCAAAATTAGTGTTACAGAGCAGAAGGCTCAGAGGTGAAAACCATCACTAATTTTTCCACTGATTGAGCATCTTTGAATACAAAAGTCAGCGTTACAAAGCAGAAAGCTCAAAAGTCAAAACATCACAAACTTCTATACTGATTAAGCATGATTGATTGCAGCAACCCGTTAGAAGTACCTTCCTAACAAAGAATCCAAAAGAGTAGATTTGCCAGCATTTTTTGGACCAAAAACAAAGCACTGGAAAACGCTTCTTTCTGTTCTTTGCTTCTTACGATCTATTGTTCTTCTTCTAGTAACACGGAGTGCAGATGCAGGATCACCATTGTATCCAATGTATACCAGATTGGCCAAACTACGGAATGGATCTAGTAACGTCATAAGGTCCCACTGCAACCACATGTTAATCAGACCTGATTACAATTCGCTAAGAAGATCAAACAATAACATTGATAAAGATTAACTATGAAGAGGAGAAACAGAGTATTTATATTAAGTATGTTGATGATCCATTTCATGATTCAAAATATTGCCTCTTTCATTAAAACAAACAAACTACCATTCACGACTCCACTATAGTATAAAGCTAACGTTTCCAGAAAAAACTGTATTTCAAGGGATTATGGTGTAGCAACGGAGGTGTATGAGAAAGACCTCACAGGAAAAAGATACAACCTCCCTAAATCCAGTCATTAACTCAGAATACCAGACAACAGGGCATCTATTAAGCTCTCCGTTTCAACCACTCAACAAAGAATTGGAAAATAACAAAAGTGAACACTATAATTTCTTATATACAAATTAGACCTTACATATTAACATACCAAATAGAAAATAGGAAACTAGGAGTAAAATTGGAAAACTAAATAATTCTGAAAAGTAAAATTAAAGGAAAATAAAAAACGGGACACTAACTTAAATTTGACCTAAGAATTAAGCCAAAATTAAATTTCAATTTCTTAGATCCAATCATTAGGAAAGAAAAACTCCTAATTGTGACATCACTAAGTCAATTTATTCAAAACCTCTAAGAATGGAATTTGAGTTTTCTTCAGAGCCATTGTCTTCAAACCAAAAACATGATTTCCAATTTCCACATGATTCGTTCCCCAACATTGGTTGCATCAGTATATGTTTAAAGGAATTTGCATCTACGAAAACAGCAATTAAAATCTCTGGCAAGTATAAGCTAACAGTTAACAATGAGCATACGGACCTCAGATAGAAAACCATTAAGAGATAAATTACCCAGAGCGGTTATCTCTGCAGCATCATCGTAAGGAG